>NC_068363.1:78230018-78307518 GCF_020536995.1 Dreissena polymorpha
GCATGCACATATAACAATTTAGTTTTAAGATTTGAAAAATTCTTCTTCTTTTATTGCTGTTGCTTAAGTTTTAAACGAGGTTTTCCTTTGAGACGTATCTTGCTTGGTGAAACACATACTAGAATAGATCAAATTAAAGCAGGAGCGTACTTTTTCCCGGATCATTGTAAATACCATGATTAGAAAATTATCTTCAATCATGGCGTTTATGATTCCAATAGCTGTCCTCAATGTAGATTAATTCAGCCCCACGCGATGCCATTCGACGCCATGCACTAAACTAACAATATATGTTGTAATTGGAATGGTCATCCAGACGAAACAAATACCATAAACATAACATGTTATTATAGTTTGTATTGAAAATACACTTTTAGAGGCGCACTAACAAATAATGGTGTTCTATATATAAGTTTGACATATGATACACATTAATATATTTTACATCGTAAGGCAGTGTTCTCTCTTCAACCAACCAATGGCATTTCCACGTACGCTGTTTGGAAACAATTACTGAGTCTATTTAGTTTATGATTTTAATATAGTGTAATTTTATAACGAAAAAATGAACCGATTATATGTTGTTATAACGACAATTCGAAATGTGACTTTAAAAGGGAAATTCGTGAAAGCAGACATATTTTTTTTTACAAATTTCATCACACAAAGCTTTTATACAAAAGTGCCATATTCCAGAAGAAAAATGTTATCATTAAGAACGAAATATTTTTTCAAATTGTAATTTCATTGATAGTACAAGACTGTTACGTCAATGAATATGAAATCAAATCATCTCACCGTTTTGGCACTTTTAAGAAAATATAAATGCAAAATATAGGTAGAACATCGTCCAGTAGTTATGATTTAATAATTTAAATATCTATTGCAACCACAAACGAACAAAGCTTAAATAATATGCATATTGACCATCCAGCTCTCTTACAGGATAATCTTAATTGCGATGGACTGACGGACTTATTGAATGGAGCCTCGTTTAGCCTTCTTTCGGCGGAGAATAGCTAGGTTTTTCAATACACTTATGTCACTATGACACATGTTGGGACACCGACAAATTCGAATGGCTGTGATAAAACTGGATTATAATAATAAAAATTATTGACAATTGAAATCAGGAAACATACCATGTTATACCACATTGTGTTTCATCAACATATCTAGCTTTTATTATCAACTTCCTTCGACCCGTATTTTATAAGCGTTATCCTGCAATACGTTAATAAGCAAGTGTAACCAAAATATAATAATCAATAAGTTATTATGGTAAATAAGCTGTGATGGTCTGAGCAAAATCACCTCACTAGTTTAAGAAGTTCCGTACATGCACTTTCGCATGGACGTGAGTGCAATTCTAAAAGCCCCTGTTTGAAAGGCCAAACACAAATATGCTGACGCTGAAAGGTTAACGACTAAATAGATTATTCGCATTAATAGTTCCTTTTTGCACTAAGTCTTCTGTTGTTGTCTACTGTCTGGGAGTGTTGTATTTAGACGAATTTGTTACGCATTATAATCAAAGGGTGTATTGAGAAAATGATTATGTGAATCCTCTGTGAATGACGGTAAACTTAATTGCTTTCATATTCAGATTTATTTTGGTGTATAGTTTCATATCAACCCAAACAAGAATTATGTTTTGGCACTGACTTATTTACATTTAACATATCACTGCCTATATCAATTACATATACGAACGAAACCTAGGGCCATGCACATGAGCATAAAAATTGTGAAAATGGGAACATCAAAATAATATATAATAAAGATTAAAGGTTTATAAAGCTCTTGTTTCAATTTAATTGTACTCTTGTGTTTTTGGTCTTATGATAATGCAACTTTTTCTTTTAACAGGCTTAAATGCCTCAATGTATGTATTCCCAATGCCTCATCTAAATGTGTATTATTAATGTTTATAGACCTATCTATAAACGAATGCATGTGTTTGAAATTATTATTGAAAATACTTTAACATCTGAATATGGTATAATAATTGTTTTTAATTTCGCTGATATTATTAAATAGTATCAATGGTCCAATATATTTTCTTACGTTGTAAATGCATGTGTCTTAAACTATTTTATCCAATACAATGGCTTCTCTACATGCATCCGTAGACATGGCAATCAAACGACAACAATCTGGATTCATTGGTGCATCTATCTGTTCAGAAGTCATGAATGTTTCGCTAAATCACTTGTACTTAAACCTATTTGTATTGCTTTTGGATGTCTCATTTGGCAATAACCTAAATAGTATTGAAGTTGTTGAGTGTTTGGGTTTTGTCTAATCAATCACATTTTTCTTGAACATAAGATCATAATAAGAATTTCACTTTAAGAATGTTCTACCAATAACGTCAAACTAACAAGTCTACAAGTTGGATTTTATTATGAAAAACATATAAAGCTTATATTTCATACAAGCATAATTGTGTAAGCTCACAATTAATGCCATCAATGCAAGCGTCACGTGAACATCGTACTAATGCCGAGAAAATGTTGATAGCTTAACATCGCCAAAAATGTTCACCATGCAAACATAACAATTCTATTAAACACCCCAACTGCCCCTGTTTTAATGTTCAATTGCAAAGTAAAAGGGAATACTACAAACACAACATAATGACAATATACGACAATGCTTTATTTAGGAAAGGACAATACCGACTGATAACCTTTGGACAACATATTTGCTGTGTAGTTACTGGCATGCCATATGCCATAGTATTTTGCTCACTTTTTCTCGTATTTACCGAAAAATGTCAACGATTCAAACATGCATGTTATACATTTCTAAAACAAAAATTTGACTTTTATATTCAATTCCAATCATGAACATATCCCAGTTTTAAAAGTTATTTCAAATTTCAGAAATGTGTTATATTAAAATTGACAACACATAGTTTGTTCAGTATTCAGTATCTCCAGAGTCAAAATTGAACTTCGATAAAGCGCAAACGCACAATACAAATCAGGTTTATCTAACCAGGACGACGATGAAATTCTTAAATAGTTTTGACGTGCAGTTAATGCTTAAGCACGCGCGGTCAATAAAAAAGATAATTATTTGTCCATAAACTATTAATTGCATCTATAGTATGTTATGATACTTAACAGGCCGTATATATTATCAAGAAGAGAACATTACATGCATCACATTGCAAAAGCTATTTTTGAAGAGGCAAATTCAACAAGGACCGTTTTAAGTACACAGTAGATACAAATTATCTTTTCATTTAAAAATAAATAAAAGGGCGTTACATTTAATGTTAAAATTTACACTATGATCATCAAACTCACTTACACAAAGATTCGTGTTGAAGTTAGTTTGACGATATTACAGACACGTGTTTATATTTAATTGTTAGCTAATTTAAAACATAATTATTTAACCGAAGTAACATACAAACGGGTAGATAATAATAAAATACCCTTGAAATTTGACAAATATAAATTTTAATCATAATCACTGTAATGTTAATGAAATAATTTCATTACAAGGTTGAATTTAACAAATTGAGAATGTTATCAAATCCAAAACAGGCTAACATTTAAAACCACATAACAATGAACAATAAAGTGGCTTGCTGCACAACGTGAACAGCTTAAAACGATACGGTTTGTTCAGAATAGGGTTATACAGCCCACCCATGTTCAATGGCATATGCAATTGGTTAATTGAAGTTACTTAGATGTTAAATTATTATTTTTATATAATGTCAAAACATTACAAAAGGACGTTCGATTTCGTCTTCCTTTTATAGAAAACATGAACGTGTATGCATACTATCTATTCACAAAGATTGCGACTATACTCAGTTTTCGTCTGGATGTAAACTTGATCACATTGTTATTTCGAAACATTTAGATAATATGAACATCTTCAGATGATGGCAGAAGAGACACCAGTACATTATATTCGTGTGTTCATCCTATGATTTGAATATTACTTTGACATTAAAATATAAGGTGCATACATTTTCCGAAAACAGTATCGACTGCACATGAGAAAGAAGCCCAAGTCGTTTCTTCAGAAAACATCATTTAACTACCCCCATGTGTTTATTTTGCACAGCATTATCACATATTCTTTGTAATGGATCTTCCAAAATCTCGTTTGTAATTCACTTTAATAGTCCTTTAGTGTAATCACAAGTGTGCAAATACTGCCGGAGGTTACAAACAATGTTATTATGTCATGGAAGTCCTGCTTGACTATCATGCCCTTATGCTTACGCTAAAAGTATACAGAAACACTTCGCCAAAGTAGCCATAGCTCTACTAAACTTTGAATGACCTTTTAAATCAACGCTCGATGTTCTGTGTCATAACAATCGGTTTGACCATGTATAATGTTAATATGTGCATGTGTATTTATATTGTTGCAAAATACTGACCCATCATTTAAATAATATGCAAATGCATTATTGAAATCAGAAACAATGTCAGCAATCTAGAGTAATCTTATCCATCGTGTATTTGTGCATTCATATCTACGTCGTGTATTTTCAAAACCAAACAATGTTCAGTAAAGAACATAGTATAAAAAAACAATACAATGGTTAAAACTTAATGTTAAAGTAAACGATACATTTTGGTATTCAAATTTCCAACTATAATAGGTTCATTTCAGTTAAATATGTTCCTTATGATGAAGCCGAGTGCTGACCCTTGCAAACTATTATGAAACCATTTGATAGGTTTGTATGATTTCGTTGACCTAATACTGGATCAGAACCGTAACCGAAACGTTGTTATACATTACTAATGTTCTTGTCAATAGAAAATATTGTATCTTGCTCTAATTTTGCAGGTAATTTTATACTGTATAGCAAGGAAACACAAAAAAAACACACATGAACCGACGCATATGAACTTATTTAACATGGCGTTGATAACAAGAACGTTAGGAATTTTAACCAGAAATACAAGTCAGTCAGTTGTATCAGTTTAAAATTTTCACATGTGTATATACAAAATACGTTTGGACATCGATGGCTAGTTTCAATGTTAATTACGGTTTGATACACCAATCGTCTATTTGCCTTTTTTAAAGGCTCTAGTATTGTTCCGTTAACATTGTTTCAAATAGTTGCCATTGGGTTTATTAGCTATTATTTGAAATGTTTATTATATAGTTGATGATTACGTTGCTTATAGAACTTAATATCTTTTGCATGCATATATATACTATTTTGTCAAGTAAAATGTTTTCAAATAGTATGTTAGGTTGTTTAATAAAAAACTCACTGGGCTTCAACGCAGACCAATATTGTGTTATTTCAAAAAAGGAATTTTATACAGTTACCCTTTGCTGAATTAGCATTAGCCCTTGTTATTGTTATCAGTTTGTTTCAAATTGAATATATTAATGTAAAAAATGATACGATAACTATTGTCATCCCGATCGGGCTTGACTTTTAAGCAACAGGATGGTTTCTATTGTTCGGCCTTCAAGCAATAGTGTGTATGCTGCTATCGCGTAACAACGTTATATGAATTATGCAATCTGATTGATTTTAACTACAATATTTGGTAAGAAATAAAAGTTCGATTGCAGTAATCTACAAAAGTACAAAGTTATTGCAAAGGTCTTCCGTTTGCGATCTTTAAGTCCATCAAACTATGCACTGAATAGTATCCGGACACAACACTCATTTCGGATATAAAACTACGGATATTTTGCCTTTTTATGATCAAATATATGTCTAGTTCTTCCTTTGGTTTGCAATCTGCTGTGTCAATGGCTGTCAAACCGCCTGTCCGTCAAACCCACTTTATTTGAATGAGATGCCTTACCAATTACAACAGATACATTGCTTTAAGTTACGCCACAATTTGCTAAAATATAGGTTACAGTTGCCATCGATGCGGAAATATGTAAGCGCCATTAGTAAGTGGTATATATATTTACACAATTACAATGTCAGATTTTAATCTTCAAGAAATAAGACAAACTGTGGTATAAGGCATGTAGGAGCCTACGGTTTTTTTTTTACTCTGGCCCAGATTTCCCACATACAAATTAACCATCAAGGCATAAGTTTAATTTTCATATATACTGTTTCAACTGAAACTAGAATTAGTTTGGTCTTTGAAATATAACTTAGAAGATGCAAATAACTAAAGTGTTTTCATATTTATCAGTAATCTTGTTATATTGCATTTTATAATTTAGTTCTTTACTATAACACGAGCTTTATCTATTTAGTGCAAAATCCATTAGGGCAAAAATATATATGAATCATTTTAACGTGTACAAATGTTTACCATTGAAACACAGCAAAACATGTACATGTCTGTGTGTGTGTACTTTATTTTGATAAAAGTTAATTTGTGATATAAAACAAGTGTAAATAAGTTATACATTTAACGAGATTGTTGAATGCAGATCACATATATTTAAATAAGTTAAAACATGCTCGGCATTATCGTCCATACAAATAAAATATTCAATCAAAGAAATTAATCACTAATGAAAATCGACTAAGTTTCAATAATCGATATCGATCAATAACCAATAAACAAATATCATGTAACGTTAATTTCTATGATGTAAGGAGGACACATTTTGTGCTTGATTTAAACGTGAATGACAACATTCACCACGAAAAGGCAGTCTAAATATTGTCTTTATATTTTATGTTTATTTTGAAATATGTGTGTGATCCTATCCTAAATAGAACAATACAAATTCGAACTAGAGCTTCTTTGTTTTTATCAAACTATAGTAATATGATTGCTATTTTGTGAAAAAAATACACGCACTGGTATAAATAATAGTCTGGAACTTCAAATCTGTTTTAATAACCATTTTAACTTAAATAATCATTTTAACTTCGCGTATTCAAACAATCACATTTAATAATGACCTAAATGTAAAAACAACATATGATAAAGTTAATACCTCAAATCTAGTTCAACATATATATTTTATGAAAGATCATGTTTATTCCTAATGTTAAAGCTGATTTTGATTTACAGAAAGTAAATTGAACGAAACCCTATCCAAACATAACAAGAATTGCCTTTTCAAGTTTGATGTGATAGTGACGATTGAGTACTGATAACAAATTTTAAGTAATTCTTTGTTCAAATCCTCAAAATCAATAACCGCTGAACAAGTTTTGTAAGTCACATTTCATACAGAACTGTCGCACTCAACCTTTCTAAATACTTATACATAAGTTATTCCAGAAATCGATCCACTCGTCGAATCTGTTAAACACGAGTATATTTATTTTTAAATTATGTACCAAATAAAAATATGTTAATTACACATGCTAAAACCTCATTTCAAATGATCCTGTCAAGGCAACTTCCGTCTGCAATTGCTATAATTTCTTGTATAATTGTTGCAATTAAATACCAAAACTAGAGATAATAGGACCATATATTATATTATAAACATTTTTTGAATAATTTGCAGTAGTGTTTTTTCTGATAGCAGAGTGAGTTCAATCTGAACGTCTTGCACTCTGTTGCCTGATTTACAGTCTATAAGTTCTGTAAAGTCTTGTAACAGTAAATATGCTGGCATAAGAATCTTTGACAGCTTCTCGGTATTTGTCAATATACTGAAACCCAATATTTTATATGCTTAAATGGATGGGTACATGCTCAATTGCGTTGAATCACATCAATGAAATGTTGAGAAAAACAAAGTGTGGATAAGTATTTTGAAAATAATGTGCATGACCAATTTAGATCATAAGATGGTAACATTTGATATACATATGACATTATTAAAATGATATATATTTTAAATAATGACATGAACTTGTAAATAGCTATAGTGACATGAAGAATATTGATGATACCGTTCTGTCCTTAATCCCTCAATAACGTTTGTAAAAATTAACATTCTAGTAATACAAACAATCAAGTCTGAGAATGTAACACATGTATAAATAATATTTTTTAAATATAAGACACCATAACAACCTGCTTCAAGTTCAAGGCTATAGACAGACATGCTGAAAAGCGGTTAATGCACTTCTTAATTGTACAATGCGCTGCATACAAAAAAGGGATTTACTGTAAATGATCCGCAAAGATTTGATTCAACCGTGGTTGCTCTATCTAGATAAGTTACAATTTTGCAGAAACATACTCGACGTTTTGTAGTGCTTAAATGATTCAGACATCCTTCTATTAAAAAAAAATAAACAGACGTCTCTAAACGTAAGAGCGTCCTGTACAGGTTTCACAAGTTTAACCCATGCACCCATTCACCATACACACGGCAAATTGGAGTACCAGAAACAACTAAATGAATGTGATTTGTATGGTATTAACAAATGTATAAATTGTCTTAAATAAAATAAGTATCAGATTGTCACATTAATGTATCTACTTGTTATGATTTGGTTATGCTTATAGTTTCATTTTTTCACGCTTTTTCTTATATCAATTACGCTAAATAATACTCATTTTCTATGATCAGTACAGGTTTCTGTAGATATTAGAATATTGTTATGTATACATCACTCAGAAAGCGTTGGTAATGCAAAAGTTAAAGACACAAAAAGGAAATGTATAGAGCGTGGCTGTCCCACTGTATGTTTTTGAAACGTCTTTCCTATTGAAATCAATAACAGCTGTAGAACCAATCTCTTACTTGAGTGACATACACATCAGCCGAGCCAACCTAATCGCAACGTATAACAATTTGTATGTCAATGCATTAATATCAATATTTGCATTCCACGTCGCCGTTTATTCAAGAGTGACAACTTGTTTTGAAAGTGTATAGGCGTCTGTTAGGAAATATTAATAACATATCTTTATTGACACATTGCACAAACCTTATTGCACTTTACGGATGGTATTGAGGGTTGTTTGCTGTTGTTTAAAAAACACAAAGGTGTATTGAACACACTTATCAATGTTTAGAAAAAACGTGTGTTTCCAGTTGGTACTGAAAAGCCCATTGCGACAATAAAGTGTGATTAACACGTATTTTCACTAATTTTTTGTGTTAAAATGTTAGTACGATTACATTTACTTTAATTGTTGTGAACGCATCATCTTTGATATAACAAATTGCCTTTATATTCAGATTTTGAACTGAATTAAAACATAAGTATATGTGATCGTTTCCACTGAACGGTAATTATTATATTTTGTCTTTAAAGCTTCAAGCAAACGTTATTCCACCAGCGGCGTTAAAGTTATACTCATCTTCATTAAATGTATTTTAATAACTGATATCATTTTGTTATGGCAACCAATATTAAAAAATATACTTTGCAAGTAAAGAATAGTTAAATATACAATAAAATAAAGTTATCGCTATTATGTGGGTGGGGTAAGGAACTATTTTGAAAACGAACCACCATAAAAAAGAGAATGTTCAGTTATCAAAGCGTATATTTTAAAATGATTTTTACTTTATCTCATATTCTTTGATATATTAATTTATTGCATATTTGGCGATTTGTAAACATCGTGTAGTATTTTAAATATTATGATCTTGCAATATTGCAAGGTTACCGCCTTGTTTGTTTTATATTTGTATCACATATATGTGGCATTTAACATTCATTTATTCATAAAATTCTCGTTCATTAAAGTGTTATTATGGGCATCTTACAGTTTGTAGGTGTCTATCGCAACCGTTGTTTATTGTTGGCGTTTTCACTTCACATTGCACTTATATTTGTGAATGCAGCATCACCATACTAAAACAATACCCCGGAAAGAGAAACATAATGCATTTGAATATCAACCGTACTTTCGTTTTGACAACTGACAACAGAAATGATTCGATTTACGATGTGAATCTAAATCTAGTTTGAGTGCAGATTCGTTCATACGACACATATACACTATTTTGTTTTAAGGCTCATTTCGGCTTAGAGGACTGGGTGTGTCATGCACAATATCGAATATAACATATTTTTTTGTAAACAACTTGTAGCAAGATGAGTTGCAAATAGTTTGTCAGTAACCACATTGTAACAAACTCTTTTGAACTGTTAATTTTGTCCAGCTCAATTCAACAGTGAAAAATGCCCTTAACAACACTTTAAGATCCTCACTTCATATTTCTTATCACGTTCACCAGATTAACGGCAATACATCGTCAGTACGTAAAAGTAGTGCTTAGTTGCCATGTACCATTTTATAGTTGTACAGAAACGTGAAAGAACAAACCCTACGACAACAAATACTTATTGCGATGCTAGACATAGAACAAAATTAAGAGAAGCGTGTGACTGCCACAACCAATTAAAGCGGAATGCGTGATGTTGAGTCCATATATTCAATGTAGTTGCATTGAAGACATATAATGAAGATAACGTGGTGTATGTATCAGTTAAGAAATGAATGATATCGTTTTAATATGACAGTACAATTGCAAGTGTTAAATTGTTAGACCATACACATGCCCACCATGAGTGATTCAAAATCATGCGTTAATAGCCATCAATCTGACATGGAACTGAAGTGTTGCATTTGCTCATTAGAACACGGTCGTCATACGTTCATACGTACATACATCGAGGTAAAAACGTATTGAACAACAAAATAGGTCGGATACGTAGCTTTTCAATTAATCAATGGCCAACCAAAACTGTATCGTATTGTCGATAGGGGATTAACGATTCTGCTTTTGTTTTAATAACATTTATTTTATGAAATGTCGTTCATCGAAATAAGACTCAAGATTCTCATTTTCCCAGAGTAAGCTTAACAAATACATTGCTCATACAACAGGGAAATATAAACATTTCTATAATATCAATATGTTCCGTTGTTAGCCGTAGCATAAATAACAATAACAACCATTATCATCAACGAGAAACGCTAGATAGATAAAGTGTATATTTTCACACTGCCCAAAACATCTCAGAGTAGACAATTTCATCGCGCGTTCGCCTTGAAATGCGCAAACGCATACTTTGTATGTCCCCTATATATTATTGTTCTTGCCCTGTCTGTTGTTGATTTGTTAGTTGTTTGAGTCAAGCTTAAGCATCGTCCATTTGGCATGCATGTGTATCTCATGGAGCTGCACATTTTGAGTGGTGAAAGGTTAAGGTTATTGTCATCCTTCAAGGTCAAAGGTCCAATATATAGGGACATAGTGTAACACAAACACATTTTGTTTTCTAATTAAAATTACATGTTGCACATTAAAAATTACTTTATAAGCCAACGTTGGGCACAATGAGTTTATTTAAATTCAATCGTCTCTTACAAAAGCTTTATTTTTTAAATCAAAATTCCGTACGATAAATAGTCAACCTCTGACGTTTTGCTTTCACATCACACATATTATGGCACATATGTAAATACTCAATCATATCGGTTTTTCTGTTCATAAATTGTGCACATGAGAAAATAAAGGAAGAAAGTAGCAAGAGTATTATTGAGGTGAGCAAATAAAGGAAGAAAGGTATAGCAAGATAGTGTTTTGTACCAATAATATAAATGACAAAATATTAGGATGTGGTTTAAATTTTAATGTAAGTAGGTTTAATGTAATTCAGGGAATTTTGAAGCATAAATACAGAAATCGCTTCTTGGTGACTACGGAATGCTTGAAACAATTACGCATTGACTTGTGCACCTTGACATTTATTTCCTTTTAGACTGTAAAAGGGCCAATAGCTGTGTTCGCCAACAATCAAAGGAAAAAGCTGGAATAGTAATCATTACAATAATAATTGTAACGAGAGGTGAGTTGCGATAATGACTTTCAACACTATGAGCAAATATATTACACATATAATATACGTCGCAATTAACGTTTATGAACGAGAATGTAATTAAAACAAAATTTCCAATCTCAGAAAGTAAGATTTAATTTGAATATTTATCCGAACACCTTTACGTCAAGTGTTCTGATAATAATACAATATAATTATAAAAGTATTATAAATGTTAATAGTTAGCATCACATATTTATTTGTGTGTAGTGTATACATAAATTAATGCCAGATGTTTCCAATTACTGCAAGTTCATTTCTCGAAAGAAACGATACAATCCTTACCCTGGACCTATTATAAGAGTATATAATCAACAAACACATCTTAATTAAACACGCAATGTGTAGTTTTTAAATAAGAACGTGTGACACGCTGACTCTGTCTATGAATTTCCAAAAGGAAAATATTATCATTTGAGAAGAAGCAAATTTGATAAGAGAATCTAATTAACTTTCCGTTTGTTTATCATTAAACAGTCGCATGACGGGTCTGATTATATTTGATCGAGAGCCTGTCACCGCGATTTTCCAAGGCGACATCACGTTCACGCTGTTCGCGGTGGTTCGCGGTGACGAAAGTAGTTTCCACGCTGGACTGAAACACGATGCTGCATGGCGGGAGGCAGAAATTGCGCTTGACGTAGTGTTGTACCAATCATTATTGTTGTTCAGAAAAGGTCTATATCGTACACACTCGAGATTTTAGCATAACATTAGCATATTTCTATTAGACATTTTGTGTGCGTTGTCATCGTGTTTCCATGCAAAGCCATCTTTATTGCAATGACTTACTATAATCCAAAACCAAACATAAAATGCTAATAATTAAATTATCACACATATTAAATTAATAATAAATTAATAAATAACTACTACTACTACTGCTGCTGCTACTACAACTACTACTTCTACTACTACTACTACTACTACCACTACTACAACTACTACTTCTACTACTACTACTACTACTACTACTACTACTACTACTACAACTACTACTACTACTACTACTACTACTACTACTACTACTACAACTACTACTACTTCTACTACTACTACTACTACTACTACTACTACTACTACTACTACTACTACTACTACTACTACTACTTCAACTATTTGTACTTCTTCTCCTACTACTACTACGACTACTAGACTACTACTTATACAACTACTACTACTACTACTACTACTACTACTAATACTACTACTACTACTACTACTACTACTACTACAACTTCTACAACTACTATTACAACTACTACTACTACTACTACAACTACTACGACTACAACAACAACTACTACTACTACTACTTCTACTACTACTACTACTACTACTACTACTACTACTACTACTACTACTTCTACTACTACTACTACTACTACTACTACTACTACTACTACTACTACTACTACTACTACTACAACTACTACCACATACTTTTACTACTACTACTACTAATACTACTACTACTACTTCTTCTACTACTACTGCTTCTACTACTACTACTACTACTACTACTACTACTACTTCTACTACTACTACTACTACTACTTCTACTACTACTACTACTACTACTGCTACTACTACTACTACTACTACTACTACTACTACTACTACTACTACTACTACTACTACTACTACTACTACTACAACTACTACCACATACTTTTACTACTACTACTACTAATACTACTACTACTACTTCTTCTACTACTACTGCTTCTACTAGTACTGGTACCACTACTATGATACTAATATTAATATTTTAAAAAGTTAAAAAATATACTTTTCTTGATGCAATGCCTGGTTTAAAAGTCATATAGAGCAATTGATGAAAATGATCAAAAATTAAAATAAATATTGCATTATAACTTAAGTGAATATTTAATTTACAAGGAGGTGTCACTGCGGTATACAAGAGATGTTCAAGGTTTTTAAATCCATATTTTTCTATTGTTCTTCTTATTCGACACTTTTATTAAAATTATGTTTTAATTAGATGCAGACCTAAATTATCTTTAATGAAGTTCATGTTAACATGTGAAGCTATACCTATACATAATAAGAGTACGGTTCGTTCCTGTATAAAGTAGAATGTATTTGGGTTCTCACATACATTTGAAATTCTTGAAAATGAACATATGCTATCAAATATTATTGCATCCTTATTACAGTCCATTAGGCACGTGTGACTGACATATCTTATTTCATTGGATGTCAATAATATTAATAATAAGATGTCAGAACAAAAATGCATTCGATAACCACACATCTTTTCTTCAAAAGTACGTTAAGTAGAAACAAATAATAATAAGTATATAACGACTTTTATTACGTATTTAGTGTAGGACAAACTGTGCTTTTCTGCTGCAGTGCTCAACGTTATACTATGCGAACAGCACAATCGGAATAACATAAATATTCAATAAAGGGAACCATCTTACAAATCAGAAAAAAATAGTTTAATGAATGTCAATGACATGTGGATAACACATGACTATACTAAACACATCATTTCATAAGAAATGTATAATACTTGGCATGTCTTACTTTGTTTAACGTTTAAAAAGCCCTACTTCCCTATCGACCGTACTTGCATGTTTCATTGACGTACATATAACATCGATAATACTCATGCGCATATAAACTATATTTTTAATTTTATTGTTTATATTTGACTTATTAGTCACTTTTCCAAAACTTCAAGGAAGAAGCACAAGTTCATATAACACTACTAATCGGAGTACATAACAACACTCTCTGGGGACAAATAAAGTATCAAGATAGGCGGATCGAATGAAAGTCATTTGGGTGATACGCTTTGATATTTTGTGAAAATTTTTACTCGTCTACACGTACAAACATCTACTTGCTAGCAAGATAATATTGTGATTGGTCGGAAGGCACATATCATATATAGTTTTTTTTGTATTTAGTTTTTGTGTCGATTTAAATAGTGTTTTACTTTGAATAATTACAACGTCATCTATCGAATTGCATTCCGTGTGTGTTTGTTTATAAAACACAGTATGCCTGATATGTATTGCAAGTAAATGTTGTTAACAATTTGTTATTATAAAATTAACACCAAAGGAATAGTCGAGTTATTGTTTTTTCTTTATCGTAACTAAGTAACTTTCTCACAGTTTCTTAATTGAATTGATTCTACATGCGTCTTTATACAAAGAATACCTAACACGACAACTATGTATTCTTTAAAGTGAGTATATACGATTTTGTCAAATATTTATGAATTTATATAAAATGTGTAAAAAAACGTAATATATATATATATATATATATATATATATATATATATATATATATATATATATATATATATATATATATATATATATATATAGTAATTTATATATATATTTCAATATAAAATACAATAAATGTTCAGAAAGAACATGTGTCGTAAAATGCAGAAAAAGCCAGATATTTAATTCTGAAATCGAAAACGGCTGCACAGTCAAATTCGCCAGCATGTATATCATGCATGTACGATGTGAATCTAAACTTAGTTTAACGGTTCATTTTAAATTTTTGCGACGATATATATTCATACGACACACGAACACTAACTCTGGTCCTAATAAAAAGACAAATGCATCGGTTATTGAAGGAAAATATGTTCGTCACAATCTGTTCGGGGCGCGTATTTGAATTTTTCTGCATTTATAAAATTCGTATTTAATTTATAATATTTCATGCCTATTTTGTGTTATTGTAACATATTTTATCAATATATTGCAATTTTACACATATACAAAATCGTATAATCCCGCTTTAAATCAGCTTCTCCTAATGGAATATATGTTGCCGATATATATATAACTTGTAAATAACCATGGATGATCATTACACCAGGTTGATTTGATAAAGTTGCTGTGACATTTGTTTAGCCTCTTTGAAATATAAATGATAATACAATGAATCATGCATGGATCTATATTTCATTGTATGGTAATCATTTCAAGAATATAATGATTAAACAAATAAATAAGAAAATTACATCAATTTAAACTATTTTGCTTGCAAGTTTAACGTCATTCAGATCAAAACCATTGCCCTACCATCTCCGCACAGGCATAGCGTACGGACACGAACTTTTGGTGTCTGCATATATATTTTTTAGATTATGTCTAGAGTTTCTAAATCATATTTGTGGCATATGCGACATAAAACATATGGTTGTCGACATTGGTTTATTCGTTCATCTAAAGATCGAACGCTTACCAAGAATACTCATGATTTAGGAAAATGTTATGTAAAGCTTTGTGTGCATTTTATGTGAGTTTCCTTGTGATTTGCAAAGGCTTCGGAAACGGAAATAATCTGTCAAGTATAATTACGGTTCAGGGAGTTCTCCTTAACTACATTTTCCTGAAAATGGCTGCTCATAAAATGGAAAACGTTGCAAACGACAAAAAAACATATTCCCGTACACACGCACATAAATTAACACGACGGTTATACCAATGTACTGCATGAATCAGAAAACAAAATGAACTTGCCGTATTCGTCTGCAAGATAAGAGCGAATGTATATATTTGTATTCGCGAGAAATTACAAGGGACCTTTTAAAAGAAATTAAATTACCCCGTAATTAACATGGTTGATTTGCATGGTGTTATGTGCATTTAGGTAATTCTATTTCAAAGTTTCGCTCTGCTTTAGAAAGAACATGTATTTAAATATGGTATATAAGACAGACACTGCATTGTGGGGTAGTTTACTGGCAAGAACAGCTGATGCCGATTTCACGCGACGCTTTCTAAATTAACTGTCGGTATTATGCGGGTCTTCTGATAGTTCATTCAAGCTATATTATAACATGTATTTCAATGCAAGTTGTTGGATATGAAACAACAGTAAACCGCGTTTTACAATTTTAATTGGCGTAAACAACGTATATTCAACGTACATCAATACAATAAAAGAACAAGTATGTTTATAAACACAAACTACAATAAAAGTGTTTGAACATCATTTACACACGTGCGTGTATTACTAACAATTCAATAAAAGCTAAAAGTAATTTATAGCAAGTTTTTAAGGCGTCATCTTTATTTATGTAAGAACATCACATATTTGTATTTTTTCCTTACGTGTTTATGTTGTCATTATATGGAATGAGTCCGTCTATATACTTATCGACTTTAATGGTTATATTGTATTTATTTCTTATCCAATTACGTACAGTTTTATTGAAAGTAACATGTCGCGAATGTAATTGTAAACTTGCAGTCAACAATTTCCTGAACAAAACATGTTCATGATAAATAGTTATCGAGTGATTATTGAAGAATGTATTTACTTAAGAATTGAAAATCAACGGTATCGTCAACCAAACCTTTGCTGGTATCGTATGCGATTTTGATTTTTAATTCCTAAGTAGGATTTTATATTCTTAAACAGTTATCGTTCTTTAAAATGTAGGTTTTGGTATCACATGTCATTCTGATAGTTTTTAAGTAGAATAGAGTACTAAAACTTTTTAAATTATTAAATATTAAATTACAAAGTTAACTAGACCGTTTGCTTATATTGGTTTTCATGGAATCGCGAATGTTTTCATGTTTATTTTCAAAATATCAAAGTCTTGAGAACATTATAAATAATTTAGGAATATTCAGAGTATATGAGTGACGATAAACACACATATTTGTTTAAACGTAAACGCAAGCGCAAATACATAGACATTGAAACTTGAGGGGGGGGGGGGGGTAAACGATACAAGATTCGGTGCATGAATCAAACGTAAATTAGTGTTTAATTATTGTTATACAGGTTCGCAAACATGTAAAACCAAAATCGCGCGTATGGATGGGCAAATAACTTTTGTAGATGGCAAACGATCCAACGCTTTTGAAGATTACTTGTAAGCTTAACAATAGATTATGCGTTTCGTCATGTGTTAACAAGCTGACAGTTTTGTTTCATTAAAACCAGTTAAATAGCGTGTACTTTTGTATATTGAAACTTGCTAAAACATGTTGTGTGCAGATGTGTCTAGTATGTTATGGTGTTGAACGGAACTACTGTACGAGTGGAAGGAAAGTGTTGTCATAAATAATTACAATATTGTAGTCGCTCATCGAAAAGTGGGATTAAACACAAGTGTTTCCACGCGCTATTTGTATACCGATTGACTCGCTTATTCATTCGAACCAAATCGGTGTCATCGTGAAATATCATTTAAACATAATGCTATAACACAGTCACATTCTGAGCTTTAGTATGTACTTAAGCTATTTCGATTAGTAATTAAATACAAACAATAACCTGACATTTACCGCTAAGTGCCCAACAATTGACAGGCCGGCTCTTCGGACCAATTACGTTATTATTGACCTAAGCCTCTGTTAGTCTAAGAATCATCAGTACACGTCTTAGATTGTTGGTTGACATTATAAACAAAACATGCATTAATATAATGGCATAAAAACAGTCATAATTGCCGTAATAAATCGTATGTCAACGGTACTCACTTATAACTGTAATCTGCCTGCGTATTGAAACCATTGCTTTTGGTTTAACTTACACAATGGAAAACGCTAGCAGTTAGTTTTTTTTATTATATAAATCAATGTATTGACAAAACAGGTGTGACGCTGCTTTTGAAGAGGATGGATTTAAAGCATCAGTTTAAGTTTATCTACATCACCACAATTGCGTACTTTGTATGGCCTATCATTTATGCGCATCCTTAATTAAAGATTTGGCATAGCTGCAGTGTACAGGGACTTTAAGGCAATCCTCAGTTCTTTGTAAAACTTTACTAGGAACAAGAGGCTTTTTTGTCATTATTCTGTCGTACCCAAAACTTTTCGTACAGAATTGTTTGTGTACGAACATTTTTGGTACGAAGAAAAATGTGGATACGAAAATGCTGTGTACGAAACAATTATGCCAAAAAAACATTGGAGTACGACGAAAATTCAGGTACGAAAAAAAATCGGGTACGAAACAAAAATGGGTTCGAAAAAAAATTGGGTTCGAAAAATTGTGGGTACGAAACAAAATTTGGGTACGATTTTTGTGTTAGGAAAGATGGGGTACCTGTAAATACACACGTATAACGGGATCCCCAAAAGTGTTGTTTGGAAATCGGTGAACGGTGAAGTATACTTCAAAGTACTTCAAATGGTGTAAATGCGGTTTGCACAACTTGTTAAGCACTAATGCCTTAATTGTACTTGATACTGTATCGATATGAATACATACGGAATATTACGCTGGTCAGTTGTTCCAAGAGTTTGTATTCAGTCCAATGGCTTGTGTGATGACGTATCCGCCTCTAGTGTGATGCGAAATAGCACAAGCCACGAGACTGAATACAAACTCTCGGAACATTTGGCTAGCGTAATAATCCTTTTATTATATTCAACAACTAACAAAAACAGTTAGCAATTGTCTTTTTGCTTTAAAAAAACTGACAAAACAATGACTTAAACGGTACGCCATAGTTTATGCAAGACGAATACAGTTTATGTAAATTACCGTGTAAACATTTGAACCGGGAACACACAGGATTCCGACACGCTTACCTTAATGGCATCGTTAATCCAATGTTTATAACAATTAAGTTGACAACTTTGATCCGATGTTTATAAAAAATAGCGATGAAACGATATGCACTTTCATTTCTATTCTTCCATGTCTTAATCGAAACCTAGTTTAAACCACACTATTTTATTGTATTCCTTTCAATATTGCCATGTATGCATGATAAACACACAATCCGAAAAACGATCTGCATTCGTTCATTTTAAACAAATAGTTTACTGTTAAAAACACCACATCCGACATGTCCTTAAATTCCAGAGAGTTTAAATAAAACTATTATGTTTCGTCACAGATATGACGTCACACGGTGTAGTACGTAATATATTTCGTAATATTGGGGTTTCCTATTTTCGGTGCGCGTAATGTGACGTCATTAAATGGGTTGAAGTAAGTAGTCCGGCTAGTATGGTAATACGGAATTGGAAAGAGCGAGTAGCTTTATACGTTGTTTTTTTTATTTCAACGATTGAAACAACCAGTATTTTGTTAAAAGCATTAAACAGGTATATAATTAATGTTTTAACAGGCATTATACAAATAAACTCTAACTACTTGTTCCTCTTTAACATGTTATAATGTTTAAATGGTTTTATGTGTCTTTGAATGTGTAAATATAACGTTTCGTAAATCATGCCATATCAAATGGATTTGTTTGTTAACGTAAACGTTCTATTAATGTATAAAATGTACAGAGATATATATTTCATCAATCGTTATATTCAATATTCACAAAGCATGCTCATATCGTCTCGCATCTCAGGAACGACTCTTAATTGTTGCCAAATTGCGCATCTTTTTTTCAGAAAGCAGCTCAGTACCCTATCGTTAACCAAATTTTAATCCATTCATCCGGTTAGAGTTATTCGGATGCAAAATGTTACCTTCTTTAAGCGCTTGTTCTTGTCATGAACGTACGGTTAGAGTAGCCTGCTTATAAAATGGATCTCTGATTTTTTGGCATTCACTTGTTCAACGCGTAGTTATTTACAAGAACAAGAGCCGATGAATTATTACTTCAAAAGCTAATGTGTCGGTACCATTTAAATTTTGATTTTGTAATTTGATACATTACGTAAACACATGTTGATGTTAAACCTTTGAACAATACAACAAATGAAAGGAACAATACAAAAAAGATAAATGGAATTTAATAGCAAAACGGCGGTATATAATTACACCAAACTAACACTAGAGTAATAAAATCGTATCTATGCAACAACCTTAATCACGTGCGCCACCTCTTTTTGCGATGCATTAATACATGAGCCAATGCAACTTCCGAGGTGGCGCTCAGGCCCGGATGTTTGGTAATTTTATGATAAATTTTATAGGGTAATTATATTGTACATGTTTTTTAAACATAATTCGCACTATTTTTAAAAAAACGGGCAATGTTGTTCGATTCAGCGAAGATTGTTTCGTCCAAAAATGTACAGACACGTATATTGTCAGCCCTTTTTTAAACGCTGGAATCCTTATAAGTTGTGGCATGGTGGAGTTTTAAAAATCATTTCGATGAGTTTTTCCTGTGTGACAAGAAAATGTTCACCCAACTAAATCACTAACGGCATCAAACGATTGCGTGCAACATACATTCGATGTTGCATGCGAACGAACATATATTGGATTCTTGCCGATGAAGTCGATCATTTTGCATTTTTCCATAAGAGATGGAGCCAATGCTTAGGAGGTGGCGCTAATGATAGGAGGTGGCGCCAATGCAGGATGTATCAATTAACAGTCGTATCACAATGCAATTATCACATTACGTAGATTTGATAGATAATGTTATTTTTAATATTAAATTCATTTTTCAACGTACATACCAAATCTTAACAGAACATAAACACAATCTATAATAAATAAGATGTAGTTTTTAAAATTATATAAGTGATCAACTCAATTAAGAAGGCAATAAAAGGATTAAAATAAATTGTACGATGTATACCAAAACCATGTAATACTTAATAAAACCAATAACTTAATGTTCAACATTATTAAAATAATTTACCGACATCAATATTTGTATTCAGTATGATATTTCAAGAGATAAGTATAACTTATTCTTGAAACTATGATTTGTGGCCGATAATCCAAATACTTAATTTACTAAAAGACCAAGGTCAACAAATCTTAATTAGGATCATTTATGTTGTTTTTTCCCACTATCAGCTAAAACAATTGAAGATAGCTCGGTCTTTGTCCGTTAACATTTGTGTATAATACATGTTAAATGCTGTTATCTTACAAAGACGAACATTTAAATCTATCAATACATTATAAGAAAACTACTTTTTCTAATTTAAAACGCACGCGACGCAAATGTTTTGGAGTAGTCAACTTACAAAACATAATGTAAGTCCTGTAAACATAATAGAAACCATAACATAAAATAGTTCACTTTAAAATAGCTATAAATGTGCATTGGCGCCACCTCCTAATCTGAGCTCCACCTCCTTGCCTTTGCTCCATCTCTTTTTGAAAAATGCAAATTTATCTATTAGATCAGCTAGAGGCCAATATTGTTGTGCACGCATTAACTTGTACAGTTTCACAGCAATCGTTTCATACAATTATCGATTTAATTGGCATGAATTTTCTCTTTTCACAGGCTAAAAACATCGATTTGCTTTCGAATTCGGATTCTACCATGCCACAACTTATAAAGGTCCTCATGTTTCTAAATGGGTTGTGATTGTATGTATCTGTACATTTTAAGATGAGTGTATAATCACCGAATCGCACTACATTGCCCGATTCTTCAAATAATTGTGAAATGTGTTGAAAAACATATTAAACCTAATCACCCTGTATAATTATCCGTTAAATTTCAAAACATCCGGGCCTGAGCGCCACCTCAGAAATTGCATTGGCTCATTTATAAATGCATCTCAAAACAGAGGTGGCGCGCATGATTACCGTCCGTGTATGCACTACAACTGAGGCAAATCAAAGTACTCTCCTAAACATAGCCCCAAGCCTATTTACACTTCTGATTTCGCTTCTCGTTGATGCAATCATCGCCAACAGATAATGCACTATATGCTATTTTACAAGAGCTCCGCAATGTGCTCGTAATAATGTATGCAATTCCTATTTCAACGAACACTGACCTGGTTCGGAAAGGCACTTGCTCAGGCCACCGCAACCGAACGAATACACTCTCGGTACGTACGTACGTACCGTGCAACATATTAAACATGCAAAATCGCTAAGGTTACAACAAATATGTCCGAAAAGCAGTACCAACCGTTTCAAATATAATAAAAAATGACAACCACGATATGCATGTAATTATAGAAAAAGGAGAATAATGTTTCTCAAAACAACAATGACATGGTTAAAGGGAGCTGACCATACTACAGCTAACCTATACAAATCCCTGAATTTATTAATGAACATATCGCCATTCTATTTGCTAATTGCGTGTGTTTAGAAATGAATACGATTACCAATTCTTTAGCTCTATATTGAATATATTCCACAGATACGCTGGTATTAGAGTAGCTGCCGTGTCCGCAAACGGGGTTAATCTCCGACAACGCTTTTGCTTAAACCGTTGTTTTTGTTGAGTTATCGGAAACTCTCGATATGTAAGACGTTCAAGTCTTACACAGACGTCATAAAAGCAAACAGTATGTTTATATAGAGTGCGTGTCTACATGTCAACAACATGTCAACAATATGCATGTAAGTTTTCATTAATGATTCGTCCTATCTGTTAAGGTACATGTACTAGAACTCCAAAAACTATTGAGCAGTCGCGTTATTTCGAAAATTTCAATAACTCCAAACTATCCCCGATTATATGCGTACGAATACGATAACTTTGTTAAAATATGTGCTTCAATAAGAATGTATTATTAAAGGCTCTATAAAGGTGAGAAATTAAATTATTATGCATATAAACTGGTCTAATTTTTACCGGATTTCAGTTTCCTGTGCATAAAAATTGTTCATAACACAGCTTGAGTGCAACGTTGTCAAGACTTATGGAAAATATACCCCTTTCATAATTGGTAGAAATGTTTACAACTTTGCAACTAATGTGATGTGTAGCCTCAAAGCGTTTACGTATGCTAAAAATAGCCGAAAAAAAATTGAATTTTAATTCTGTTTTAAACATTTTTTTACCTGCAGAAAATTACTTATTAGATCACTACAAACGCTTTAACCATTTAGAAGTGACCAACTTTTAGAGTGATACCGGAAAACGTTGAAAATCAACGATATAATTTTTGGTGACCTGAGTGACTTTCACTTTCCGAGTAAACAGCGTTGTAAATAAACTGATTGTTTGTAAACACAATTAACTTGGAGGACACTATATTGAGCTCAAAACATGTTGCATTGCTTATTTTTGTATGGTAATGTCCAATTGCATATACATATTGTTTTTTGATTACCTTTATAAATAAAATATGAAAAACAATAATTTAAAATCGGTAAATAATTACGGATCGTGGCCTTTCTAGAGCCTTTAATATACATCAGTTATATACTAAAGCATTTGCAAAAAGACATATTATATATATATATATATATATATAATCTATTCCCAATTGCAGTATGAAAATGGCAAATTCATTTGCGCAAACGTCGGTTTCCTTGCAAGTCAAGCTTAAACTTGAGCGATGAAACCAGCATACTTCTTTGTTTAGATCACTCATACATGTAAATAGAAAATTTATATGATAACTTTGCTATATAATTGTGCCGTTATTTTTCACAAATTATAAAAAAAATAGCATACGACAATAGATTAGTATGCATTTCTCTAATGCTGATGTTGTTTTAGAAATAGTTTTTAAAATGATTTTCGACATGATTTTAGTATCTGTATTTAGTTTTCTGATAATATATATTATTTCACGTGTCACTCCTCAACTGCAATAATGAATGCATATATGTGTCTTTGAATAATAAATATATACACAATTCGTCTTACTTCATCAAAATGTATATTTATAAAAAGTAATTGTACGATTAAATGGTAACGCGAAAAATGGGAATAAACAAATTGAGGGCTGGCAATTGTTAATGTCTAAGATTCCTTTGATATGCGGTTATGTTGCTCATAAACTTAAATTTGTATACAGAATACCATGGTCATAATAAATATGCGAAACACGATCGGAAAATCAAAATGTCGCATTATAGTTTTAATGCCTCAAATATCAAATAAAAATGTTCAGAAGCCATATGATTACACGTAAGCTTTAAAATACGTCATTATCGGAATCAGAAAACCCATCCTTTATAACAAGCTAATGGAATTTCAGATAATATTTCACGTCATTCGATTTCAATTACTGATTCTATGTACGAAAGTCGCATGTCACTTAGGAGGTAGTTTTACTTCAGATAGAAATTATGTCCGTAATGCTTGAAAATACTTGATATTTGAATGAATTAAACTGAGATGCAATTGTGCTTGATCGATTTTGATGTATAATTGAGAGTGGTATTTTACATACTTTATTTAACGTTGTCTTTTTCTATGCATAGCTCTGATATTTTCTAATATAATTTGTCTTAGTATCGTATAATTAGGTATTTGATTTATTTAACGCCGAATCGGAAGAAGTAAATTTTAGTTTAGCGTATTGTGTTTTAATTTGATAATTCAATAAAATGCAAAGCAATCAATAATAATTAATTATAAAATTATATGTATATTAAACATTTTAAGGTTAGTGAAAAGTTGTTAAATTATAATTTATTAAGTATAAATGCATGATATTGTTTTTATTTTAATGCATGACTTACTAGATAAGATTAAATATTTTTTAAACTAGTATATATAACTACATTAAAAAGTAACTATTTAATATTGACATCATAACATACACTTATTTGACAAGAGACCATGCATTGTCATATCTAATGTACTTTTTGCTAGTTCAATGTGGATGCATTCAGATTTGTGTTATTCTTCACTGTTTTCTGATGAACATTAATGTGAGTACCATAGGTCTTCGTTTTATGATAGTGCATAATGGTTCTAATTATGCCCATGGTACTTAAATAAATGCTTGCATAAGTCATTTTGGTTGTTTTACTGAGAACATTAATGATGCTGTTATTATTTTGAATCGACTCATCAAGTCAACACATATATTTTGCTGAAACCATTGTGAACTTAATACTCGGCCCTGAAAACATCATTACGAAGAATTTATGTAGCGTAAGTGCTTTATTAATTTGTTTGCAATATGTTGAACATGTAGAATGTATCTATTGATATTTAACACCTAGCGTTTAACGGACATTGCCGTAAACAATTGTGCGTTGCAGGTCTTCACGCGAAAGGATCATACCAGAACATAAACAATATCATAAAATAGGATTAACAGATTGTATTTCAATTAGTTTTAATATTATTTTATATTTTTATATCGTTTGAAGCAAAAGCAACTTTCAACCATTAACCGCAGTCAACAGATGCCATATACTTGAATCATACACTAAACCAAATGATTCATGTGAATATCAAAACGTATTTCCAGGTACGTTTTACCAACATACTATACTTATTGCGTGTGCACACGTGTGCGTGCAGTTGGTAACAAGTCACATTAGAGGTCATCCCGAATCGTGCCACGTGAATATTCGCCTAGTTTTGCTGAATTTTTCGTTCAAAAGAACAAATGCCAAAGAAGATAAACATAATTACACTTATAATTTATGTCGATCCCGCTTGCGCAAAGCTCGGTATAACAGCCCGACACTTCCAGTGGCTATATATGTGCAAATCAAAGCTTGTCCTGACCCGCATTAATCATGCAAGATGCATATTTTAAATATCTGACCACAAAAGACAAACATCTTACATCGCCGTATTGCATATTTTACTCGTCTCGCAACCTAAACAGTTAGCGTTATATTAAACGATCAATGGCTAACTTAAGTGATACTGCAAATTGCCTGGGTTGACTTCCATATGCATATATAAATATGGAGATCGCGGGCTACAACTAGAACACAACAATGCAGTGTGTGTTTTCTTTTAAATACGAAATTGAGATTTATCATACAAACGTGACAAGTGGGAAATTAGTCGTAAGGATTTTATTAAAACTGATACTACATACTTATACATGTTTTAATATCGCTTGATTAACGCATACCAAGACATATTGAACAAATGACTAAAATAATGAAAACTAATTTATTTTATTTCAAGTAGCGAACACATGACTTCAGTAAAAAAATAGTGTAATATCGTATCGATAATACCATACAAGCAGACATTAACAATCCATGCGTGCACTCGTTTTCAGTAGTTACTTTTATAACGTTACAAATTAGGTATATTATTTCGGGCTTTCACCATAATCAGTATCGTCATCATCGTCATCATCATCATCATCAATCCATTGATCGCTTCGGCCGTTTGTGAGCAATGAGGGACGACGATACAGACATTTTCCTCAAGTCCGGTCTGTTGTGTGGTGCTGGGAGAAATTCATCCAAGGTAAAATTTGTCAATTCTTTAACATTATCAGGACTTTTGTCATTTTCCGGACTTACTCGTTGGTCTTGTGCTCCGTATAGGAGATGCGGAGCAGTCTTCGGAGACATTAATGCTCAAATGCCTGTATCATGCGTTCTGTTCCCGCGTCAAGCGTCCAGGCTTCGCAGCCGTAGAAAGAGTTGAGGCTACAAAGGATTTGTAGAGCCTGCAATTGGCAGGGAAGTTGTTACTGTACACAGCTCGTAGGGAAGACGTCGGTTTAATCGTCGCCCCGCCCCAACTGTTGATAGCGGCGGCCTTATTACATGGATTTATCGCCATCGTTAAAAAGTAGGTCAATATCCCGAATATTGCCGTAACGCGACTTCGGTTAATAGAAATCATTGGGAAAACAGTTTCATACAGTGTGTTTTAGTGTTTATTTCGTATCAAATCGGCTATGATGCGTGGCTCCTTGACACGAAATTAATTTGTTTTTAAAGGTTTTTTGTTGCCGCATTATTGTATAATAAATTGTTTTTCCGACGAAAGTTTATTTTTAAGTTCTAGGACGATGTGACACCATAACTTATATGCCATTATTAATGTATTTTATATGTTTGCTACATGCACATCATTCCAATATGTCATTTAGGTGTAAATTATATGTATTTGAGGTGATCGGAAGCATTTAGAGTATCAATGTGTAACTATATAATAGTATGCATACGTCCGGGGGAGTCAAACTAAGCATTGTATCGTCATCTTTTACGTAGTGCTAGTCTTTGTGAAGATGGCGTGAATACTGTCAAACTTATATTCGGTATAGTATGTGTGTTCTAGTATTCGCCCTATGATACGGCTTGCTCAGAGGAACACGGAATAGCTCTTTTTGGCTTTGGAAATTATTGTGGCATTGCGAATATTTTAATATATGTTGCACTGAAGAAAACCTGGGGCATGGTGTACCGAGACTGTATTGTGTCGATTCACTGGCCTTAGCGATTGAACGTGTATAATATTTGCGCTTGACAATACACGGATCGGCGTTCCGAGATTTTATTTGGCCGGTTGCGTTGACCTTTGCGATTGTGCTTTATTATATTTATTTCCGAACAAGCCAAGTGTTCGTTGAGATAGGAATTTCACAAATGTGAGCATGTTGCGGAGCTCCTGTGAAAAAGAATACAGTGTAGTATATTATCTGGTTGCGGTGATTGAATAAACGAGGAGAAATCAATAGTTCAACTTGGGTTAAGGCTATTTTTAGGGCAGTTCTTCCGGTCGCCTCCGCGACATGCCTCAGTTTTGGTGCTAGTCTATAGCTCAGGTTTTATTTAACCTATTGATTCTCTGGTGTAAGTTATTCCCGCCATTTGGCCAATTAAATTCAATTTATCTTTGTGTATTGTTCCTTTCATATATTTTGCACTGTTCCAATATATAATATCAACAATTGTTAACGTAAGGTAACACATTAGCAAATTATAATAAACAAGTAACTGACAAAGTTTGCTTTTGCAGTAATTATTCAGCAGTTTTTGTTTACTATTGATAATAAATATGCGTAGAACAAGTGGATGTCGCCAAAGGATTGATCGGTAGGCTACTGTGACTGAACGTTCATGATATAGGCATACGCTAAACAATGTTTGCACTTTGTAATCCGAATAAATCTTATCGGATGAATTAATCGAATCGCGGTTAAGGAATGGCGTTCGCTTTCTGAAATAATGCAACGGTGTTTAAATGTTATAAAAAAAATCACAGGTGCGTTTTATGAACGTAAGCTACACACTTTTAGAATATAGTCTGTGTTCCGCTCGTGTCAAGCACGTGTCAATGTATTATTGTGTAAACATGCTTAAACGATAATTTAACTTCGACCTCTACCATTGCATAGTAACTCTCATTGGACGTATAAGACTGTGTCTACACGTTACTCGTTTCAAGCTAAGCCGTTGATGGATTACTCACTGGGTTGATTGCGACTGAGCAAAGCCGATGAGCGGTCAAAACGATTTAGAATAAATCCACTCATTGACAGACAAAACATTACAATTACCACTCGACATTTTAGTTTATTTATTGTGGTTATGCGTTGTTTACAATATTGTTAATATTCAATACCTTCTAATTTCTGGAATTAATATATGTTAGTATTCAGTCCGTTATGTTTTGAATAAAATATGTTCGCAAGAAAATGTTTACTCTCAGACTTAAGGTTTGTCGATATAAATAAATATATCTTTTTCTAACAGTATATATTGACCTTAGGAAAGAATTTGCAAAACATTCAACGCATCAAAGTTGAAGAAATGACGAAGATCATTTGAAGGCGTTAAAAAAAATGCTTCCGGTTCCGGTGTAAACACATCACATTTTGAATCGCTCTCATGAAAAAAATATAAGTTTTGTCTACAACTAAGTTAACCTCGTCCGAATCATAAAGCAGAACTATCGAATGGGTAAAGGTGATCTAACGTCCATTGTCTCTCCTACCAAAGATTCAAACACTCTTAATAAAACACAACCAAAACGGATTCGTGCTAACAAACGTAAAGTTGTCTCCCCTGAAAACTTAAAACTTGATAAAAAGTCCAGATTAACTACGGACACTGAGTCTGAGTACGAATCGGAGAGTACTGAAGGGTCAAGTGTGGAATGGTTTTCACCTAATTACACATTTGAATCCCATATAGTCGTCCAATCTCACAAATTGTCGAACAGCAGTACCCATGGTGATAACCTTGACTCAACGCTTGTTGATAAAAACTGTGCGAACACCCACCTGTCTCTGCAGATCCAGACTGCTCCACAGCCATCAGTACATCTATCAGGTGCAAATGACCATCACTATGTTATATCCCCTGAGAGGCAGATCCCACCATACATGACCACTTCACCCACTATGCAGTCAACCCCCATACAGATGATGCCTCAGTCATACATAACCGACTTTGATCTGCAAAGAATCGTGCACACCCTAAAAATCTCCCTCCGAGATGAAATCCGTGGGCTCGTCCAGGCATGTGTAGCCGAGCATGTTACCCTTCTGGTAAATGAACTCAGTGTACTTAAACAGTCTGTAACCACCTTAACCAATAAAATAGCTGATCTGGAACAAGACCTGGACAATGCCAATCAATATAGCAGGCGTCACTGTGTTATTGTTAGCAATGTGCCAGCAAATTCAGATGAATCCACCGATGATATCATCCTAAACATCGCAAAAGAGAGTGGATCCAACATTATTCTCTCAGACATAGACAGGTCCCACAGAAATGGACCACCAAAAAGGAATGATGGAAAGCACAGGGATATTATAGTTAAATTTACAAACAATAAAGCAAAGTCAGAGTTCATAAAATCAAGAAAACAGCTGAGACTCAACAAAAGTACAGTGTTCATCAATGAACAATTAACACCCATAAGAAGGGAAATTGCTTTCCATTGCAGGCAACTGAAAAACGCCCCCAGCTCTCCCATTTCGGATACATGGACATTTGATGGTAACATCTTTATCAAGCTGAAGAATCAGGACAAGAAAATCAAGATCACTTCCATCCAGGAGCTGTCTAAATTTGGCTACAAGCAAATATAACCTTACATGCATGAGATAATCTCTAGTGTTGAATTGTCCTGTAAATATAGCCTAAGTCAAGTTCTATATACCATAAAACATTTTGTTTATGAAGATCTTACCTAATAGTCTTTTCCACCCATATGAGAATCAAAAATTCATACTCTAACAAATAATTGAACAAATAAATAAGAAAAACAATTAACATTTTTATATGTGTACTATGCAACTGTGTGTGCTTTTGTACAAGTTGTGTCTAAGTGTATAATAGTGTGTATAATTTGTTATAAATATTTAAATACTTACTTTAACACATATATGAATCATAGTAACATATTGATTATAACCAGTCATACATATAAATACAAAACTACATAAATAAGTTTAAAAAAAAACATAAGTATATATGTTCTATGCAAATGTGTGTGCTTTTGTGCAATATATGTGTATGTGTATGTGTACATAAATAAGTAAACAAAAATAACATATTTATATGTGTGCCATGCAACTGTGTGTGTTTTCGTGAAAGACATGTTCATTTGTATAATAGTGTGAATAATTTGTTATAAATATTCAAATACATTACTTATAACATATATGAATCATGGTATCATATTCTTTATAATTAGTCATACATATAAAGACATAACTATATAAATAAGTAAAAAAAAACGCATGCATATGTGTACTGTGCAAATGTGTGTGCTTTTGTACAAGATATGTTTATGTGTTTGTGTAAATAAATAAGTAAAACAATATTCATATCTGTGCTATGTAAATGGGTGTGTTTTTGTCCAAGATATGTTCATGCGTCTAATAGTGTGTACAAGTTGTATTTGTTATAAATATTTAAATACATAACTAAACACATATATGAATCATGGTATCATATTCTTTATAACTTGTCATACATATATAAATACATAACTATATAAATAAGTAAAACAATACCACATGTTTATGTGTACTATGCAAATGTGTGTGCTCTTGTACAAGATATGTACATGTTTATGTGTATGTGTACATACATAGGTTAAACAATAATTATATATGTGCTATGCAAATGTATGTCAAAATTGTGTGTCTTTTTATTTCACTGTAGATCTATATAACTTAGACGGTATTCAAACTTGTTGTCACATGTTACACTAAGAGCTTCTCATATAATTAAAACAAATTTATGTTGATCAATTGTAATTATCCATAGAATAACATTAATGCATAGAAAAAAGTAATTTAAAATACATTATACCATAACCATATTACACAATAATTTACATACAATAAATAATTTAGAAGGTGCTGTATTCCAATAATTTGTGTAAGCAATTTCTGAAATTGTGTCTCTTTTTTCCTTTTTACTCAAATATACTGTGAATATACTGTGTGAATGCAATATATGACATGCAAATTGTGTATATGTTATGAACAAATCCATAATAACTGTGTGTTTTACCATTAAAATGCCAATATGTGAAACCATGTTAAGTAAACTCATTCTACCATATACTCACTGACTTTTTACCTACAACAATGCAAATATTTGCCTATTTACTAACATAATGCGATTACTCCTACTCTAATGTTTGTTACAAATGACATCCAAATAATGTAAAAGTTATGTAAATTGTCAAAATTGTGTGTTATTCTTATTGTATGTAACTTAAACTGTTCCCATATTTCTTATCATATCTTGCATAAAGGGCTTCTTATATAATTAAAATAAATTTATGTTTAACAATGAACAATTACAAATAAAATAACATGAATGTGTCAAAACAAGTAATTAAAAAGACATTATACTAAAGCCATAGTACAAACTTTTTTACTGACTGTAAATAGTTTACAAGGTGCTGTTTTTTTCATTAATTTGTGTGAACATTTAATAAAATGTCTCATGTTTTCTTTTTTTTTCAAATATAATATGAATATACTGTGTAAATGCAATATATGACATGCATATTATGTATATCTTAAAAACAAATCCATAATTACTGTGTGTTTTTCCATTGAAATGTCAATATGTGAAACCATGTTAAGTAAACTCATTCTACCATATACTCACTGACTTTTTACCTACAACAATGCAAATATGTTAAAATAATGAAAATTGCTAAAATACCTTTTTTTTCTTCAATACCAACATAACTTTATAATGAAAATACATTTTAACATTGCCATACTGCATGTGTATACCTATAAAATGTAAATGTGTACTCCATGAGGTTCTATTTACAGTTTGAATTAAAAAAAATAATATCAATAATAACACTTTCATGTAAACGTATTATACCACAACCAGGTTTACTTCTTGCTTAAATAATGTTAATGTAGTTTTACACCCAATTTTCTAATTTAAACTGGTAAAAACTGCTTATATTTATAAATTTCCTTTCCCTAAGGGGTTATCTACATAACTCATATGTTATCGGTACTCTAAAAAATACTATATTATTTCAAAATTATCAACGTAACTTCTAAAAGAAATCTTAATATGTTCTCATGTTAAGAAATTATTGTATAAGGATATATCTGTTGTAAACCATCAAACAATACTGCTCTGCACTAAACCTTAAATAGACCTGCTGTTAGCATTATGCATACTGTATTTAAACTTTTCCTCAATCTGTTTGGATTATAAATTGCACCACTGCTTGGTTCATGCACAATATCATCCACATAATTGTTTTCATTGACACACACAATAAATCAAACTAAAATAAACCAAGAACCAATACACATGGCAGGTAGCTTGTTTGTTGTTTTACTTCATTGTTGACACAAGATATATCTGATCCATAGATTTCTAAAATCAATCTGTGAATATGCACATCTTATAAAACATGCAATCACAAACTTTGAACTCAATCCAATAAAACACGATTATAAGCTAGCATCTTCACAAAAAATAAATTAATCACTACGTAATAAACAATTCAAATAATCTTGGACATTTTCGCTTTCCATTTCTAAGATTGTTTGATATTACTGTTCTTCTATCTTAAAAAAGCATTGACCCACTTCCATTCTCTTGTAACATTACAAGATTATGACACAAGTGAGTCATCTAATTATGTCACTGCACACAATGAATAAAAAACAACTCAAAACTGAAAATAGGTACTTATACTACAATAATTACATTCAAAATGTGCATACATTAAAAACATATTATTTATCAAATCTATTGAGTTACCATCCACATTGACAAATATGTATCTTGCTTCTATAAGCCTGAGGTTATTAGATAATAAATGCTAATGGTGTACTGGAGTACATAACAAATGACACCATGTTATAAAATAATAATCTATGACCATGGTGTATAAAAATGGTGCATAAAAATGGTGCATATTAAAGTTGTGTTAGGTAAATGATGGTAATCAGTAGTTGATAACAAATGGTAATTATGTACATAGTATGTATATTATATGATAATTATTTTATGGTGTATATGACACATGGTAATGTTGTACATAGAGAATACTAGGTTAGCGTTGAATACAGAGAAGTTTATGTTGCGAGGCTTAGAACGCCGGAAGCGCGAGCCTTGGCGAGCGCTTTCGGTGTTCGAGCCGAGCAACATAAGCTTCTCTGTATTCAACGCTAATCCTAGTATTCTATTTATCCCATTTGATTTTTTTCAACGTGACATTTAACATAAATCGATCTAATAACCTTAACAATAATTTTAATTCAGTCATAAAAGCGCTTAAAATCTAACAAATGTAACCATGCGTAGTGATATACATGTATTTGTTCTGGTACGCAAAATAGTCTTTAAAAATTCACAAACAAACTGTGAAACAAGTAAAAATATCACCATATGCCTACATTCAATTTTACGCAGTATGCGAATTTTAACACTTTACGACCGCGAAAAGAAGATTTTACTTTACTATAATTCATTTTATTTTCGAAAGAAAATGATCAAAATTCAATACGGCGGCGAATGCTCCTTACAAAATGCTGTCGATGTCAACATACATGTACACCATCGACGACCTAGTTCTGGCTACCATAACTTTAAATGTCGCTTTTAAAGATTTTTGACTGGCGCGACTTTGTACAGGTCTGTCAATACTAAATAAACTGTACGCTGAAGTTTCTTTAGCTATCGAAGACCTTGACAATTTTGACGAGTAAACAGACAATTGCAGCGACTGACACTTTATTTGACAAAATATACAGGGCAATACGTTTTCCGACTTCGGACGACGAATTTAAGGACGCGCAGAACGTGTTTTTATATAATGTTATGGGTATGCCGTGTGTGATCCGATGCATCAATGGCGCCCATGTTAAAATCATTTCCCCGAGAACAGGGAACGACAAAAGTACAATTTCAAAAATCAAAACACGTAAGAACTAGTATCTTACCTTTAATTATCCTTTAAAATCCAACTAATAATCCATTTAACTCAATAATTGACGATTTTGCATCTAGGGTCTTTAATAATTATTTTAGCATAGTTAAATAAAGACCCTTATGCCATTCTAACACTTTATTCAAATGGGTTTAGGAACGCGATTAACTTTCTTCTTCGTCACACGCTACGTCATGTACTCTACATTACTGTTATGCAAATGAACCGGAGCAGTTTATCTAATAATAGCCGTTGGTAAACTCGGTTGCATTTGCAGATTTCTGCATACAAACATAATTATGTTTAAACTTGCACAATGTTTTATTTATCTATGGTAAATGCCCTTATTGTACGAGAAAATAATTTAATATATAAATACACAAAGAATGGAAAACATTCCAGTACACAACAGATAAATGAGTAGAAAATACCCGTGTACAAAATGGGACGTTCCCAATTCCAGTGTGGTGCTATTTTTACCATCTTATACTTTACACAGCTCTATGCCTAACGTGAATTAAATAGGAAAGCAAACATAGCAGTTTATTCATGAACTGTGCGATATGTGTATGGCTTGTTGTACATTCTTAATATTTAAGGTAAATGTCAAAAGTATATGCTTTGGTTATAAACAATGCACATTACACGAAATAAGGAAAATGTGATCAATTGACAATTCAGATATGTCGACATACAGTACATGTAGAAAACATGTGAAATAAGTCGCGTTTATAATAAATCGTCAAAAAAATGGGGGAAATGACGCAATAGGTATGTCATTTTATGACGCCATCAATCAGCTGATTCATTATACGGATGGCGAAAAATGATGTTATATGACTAGATTTAAAGGTTGAAGGTCGTTTAATTTTGAAGCTTACTAGTAAACCTTAAGTTTTGTCGACTTTGTTTCTTATGAAAAATCATTTAGTGGTAAAGTAAATATAAATAAAAAAAATAACAAAACAAAAATCGTGTAATTTAATATTTTATTTCAACAGTTCTTTTGTTGAATATGACATATATATATTTTTTGCAACACATGCACATTTTCTTCTAATGGGTGACCTTAAAATTCGATCAATGAACCAAACAATATCGACCTAATTTTAGCGCATATCGCATGACGTCATTTAAAAAGTAGTCAGTGCACGCGACAGGTATATTCCACAGTGTTGAATACAAGCAAGTATATTCCACAACGTGTTATACCGTCAATGTCGCGCTGAAAATGGGATAAAAGTCACTCGACAATATGTTATGCATGCATGTTTCTGAATTGATTTTCCCAAGCATTTATTTTTTAACATAAAACTGGTAAATGTTTCAGATACTTCTTTTTAGTACATATTATTGGAATTTATATGTACCCAGTAAATGGTACCGTAATAATGTACACGTCACTTAATAATGTGTTATGCATGTGTGTATTGATTGTGTATTTTCTTGCACTTATAGTTAAACATAATATAGGTGTTAACTTACTTAACAAATATTTAAGGTGTATATGATAAATGGATTTGTTTTATAAGTCAATTGACAATATGTTATGCATGTGTGTAATGACTGTTTTCTATCAATCATATATGAACTTGAACAGTTCCTTGGTGACTGAGTTATCTCACTTTGTACAGCAACTTAATTATTTGGTACTTATGTACTCTCTTGCACTTATGCAGTTTAACCCCACATACTGGATGACCAATTTTATATTTGTACATCAACATAATTAATTGTTACTTGTGAAATCTCAACACTTACATATTTGAACACCAGTTATTGGTTGATTTATCTTTTGTTGTACAGCAACTTAACCTTCTGTGTACTCACAACCACTCATATATTTTGAAGCTCAGCTACCAGATAGCTTATCTTGCTTGTTAGGATATTTGTTTAGACCTATTGTGTTGTCAGATTGACTGATTGTAAGTAAATCCATATGCTAGGTCAATTATTCAAGCAGTTATCCAACATATCGAATAGCAAACATCTACTTTTTTCTATGATATGTAAGATCTTACCAGACTCGCTTCTTGTAAATATACGTCCAACTGTTGATGCATTATACTTGATGAAGGCACACGCGTGACATTTCCAAGAGTACGTGAATTGTTCCCCAAGGAAATCAAGAATAAAACGTAAGTGAAAATAATAAGTTCGAATAAGCCATTGAACCGAAATTTACAAAGACCTATTTCGCATATAGACACACATTTAAAAGGTCAACAATAGCAGTTTAGTAATGTATAAGATAAGATCCTTTCATTCGCTTTCCATTAGGCATTGTTACAGAAAAAATGCACTATGTTACATAGCTTAATAAGGCATATGTTCCTGTGTGTATTATTGTCAAACACAAAACACATAAAAACATTACCTTTCATAAGTTTTGTATGCCTCTCTTCATTAAAATAGCATGATGCAGCGGACATTGGAAGATACAGTATGATATGCAGTCTAGGATCTAAATAATAGAATGAGCAATAAACCGCTTTGACGAAGCGGACAGTGACCTCGACTCTATTGTCTAATATGTCAGCGTATATAGGATTCATGACAAATTTCTGAACGATAAAATGTGTTTTCGTAAAGTCTATAAATAGAAAGGTATGGCTAGCTCGATCATTTACTTGGCAAGTTGGGCCTTAGATACACTTATTGTGCACGTGTACTAAAATATCATTTTACAAAACACATATGTAAAATTAATACACAATTTTAGATTAAGTGCAGTTTCTGTAACAAACATGTTAATATAAGTTCTGTAAACACGTATGGACATTTAAAGATTATTTAAATACACATAAATGACATAAATAGTTAGACAATATTATTATAAATGTTTAGATTGCATACCGGACGTATATTTTAACCTGTATGAATCACACTATGCAATGATTTTCAAACAATACAAAAAGATACAAACAAGCTGGAAATTAACTAAGCTTCAAAACGGATATAATTATAAAATCCCAAAGTTCAATGACAATGTTCTACAATTCATCAGAGTTGTCATAAATGAGCTGTAATAAGTGAGCTGTTAAGTTTATAAATGAACTGAACTCATGTCATATCTCGACATTTTGTACAGCACCATTTCATATCATTGTTTCACCATTATGTTGAATGTAAAGTCGAATTTTTCCACCAATACGAGTTTTTTTAAGACACCTTGGCGGATATGTTACTCGGGGACATTGGTTAATATAACTATCGGTGCAAAAACTTTTTCAAACCTTTAAAGACACTCCACATATCGTTATGATGGCAAAACACCTTACGTGTTAGTCAGGCGATCAAGAGTTTTGAATCAGTGGTTAATAGCACGTAAACAGTAAAAACATTCGTTAATTACTAAATGATCAATTGCATTAGCTATAATAGTCATTTCCCAAATGGCATAAGTATTGCCTTATGGATTGCTATTCTAATCGTTACAACAAACGACACATTTGACCTTATTTAACTTAAAAAAACAATAGATAGTATTGTCGAACGCCTTTGATTTAAATCGCTTTATTAAAGGAACCCCAAAGGAACAAATTCACGCTTTCAATTCAACTTTGAAATCTTCCCCATACGATTCGACAATACCAAACTACTAGGTAAGGTAAAGGGAGAGGGATGCAAGGTAGTTTCATGATGTGTTTAACCTTGCTGTCTGTGAGTGTTTTTACGTTAGGATTGATGGCATACATATGTCCTACTGCACATTTTAGGGCAGTAATATAAATGTCGAGTCCGCTTTGGTTAAGCTCTATATAACAATCAAACAGTTAGGGTGTGTGCGCATGCCTGCGTGCATCCTAGCTCGTTCGGACATTAAAATTGTTATATATCATTTATTTTTAAAACAGATTACTAAAAATGACTAACATACGACGACGGATTGCATATAACACCAGTCTTCATACATCAAAAGTTAACACACAAATATAGATACAAAAATAGATCTTAACATTGTCATATACCATGTATTTTTGAAATTGCTTACCACGAATGTCTAACACCAAACGCTGGCGAGTTAAACATATTATTCATATAATATTCATGCTTCCCTACCTAAACAGTAAACGTACAAAATATAGATCAAAGGTCAAAGTTGGTGACAGGAGCGTGTACGGGTTTTTATTTTGTAACTAGTGTCTAACATAAATTGTACTGTAGTAAGATGATACTTGGCGCATCAAAAAAAGAAAGAACCCAAATAACAATACACATTCTTAAGCAATGCGAACACGTTATTATATTTACAACAACTTTACAAACATTACAGGACACCGTTATTCTTGTTTACATTTTTTACGGACAAATGTGTATTTAATAATAATTGTCACCCGCCGGCTCTCACGTTTTCCGATGTAGTTAGACAATGATTTTGCTATCTCTGAACAAAGGTCGCGAAGCAGAAAACATTACGACTGTTGTTAAATTTCAACATATCATCCAGTAAATAACGATGATTTTCTAGATATTATAGAATTGTACTTTTTATGTAATTTTTTTTACAAACACTAACTTTATGAGGTTTCACAAATCGACACGTACAATACTCGTTTTTCTTCAAACTAAACCGTCTGTCACCATGTATTTGATTTCAAAGAATTATACCGATTTTGCTAAGCGAAAACTAGCTTACACGAATTTATTTTAATGATTGTATGGACAAATATTTGTATGTTACATTCGTTTCCACATACTTTATTATCTGTGCAAAAACTGTTCGACGGTTTCGATTCTCATTGAGGAAAAACGTTTTATGCCTGGGGCGTAGCCGCATAGTAATGATACAAATTTCTAAGCCTATCCGAATTGGATGGCTGCCAAAAACCAAAGTTACAAAATTCCGATTTACATCATAATTCATGCGCAATAAAATAAGTTCCTCGCAGTTCTCAATAACCCGCCTTGTAAATACAGAGCATCACTATATAACATGACAGTGTCATTAAAAGTGTTAAAAATATTATTAAAGCAAACTTGCTTAGCTTTGGCTTCGACATAGTTTTTATTGTTTACATATTCATGCGATAAATAAGTTCCTCACTTGACGGTCTAGGTCGAAAAGATACGAGTGTTTACGAAGACAGTAAGAATATTGTTTTCCTGAGACATTTTTGAAGACAATCTATTTGGTATTTATAAACATATTTAAAACAAGACATTCTAGAAAAAAGAAAAAGAAAACAAAAACGATCATTCTCGGAAATGGACGAAGTAACCAGATATGGTATTCACTGCGCAGATGGAGCGCGCAGATCGAGCGCGAAAAGTTATACGTGAGACAAAATACACAATCTGTACACCGTTCTTTACCAGGGTACATGTAAGTGGATTTTCGTTTGTATACATATAACGAAAGAAGAATGAGTGTTTTCCCGATCTTTTAATTATGCAATAAAAAGCTATTTCAAGCTATTTCAAGTGATTTATTTGACGCCAACAATAATAGTTTTTTGCGGCCATGTTGTTGTTGTTGTTGTATTTCTTCACCGCCTATGTAGACGAACCTCTACCAGATCTGTAGAGTTGAACAAAAGGTTATCGTTCCCACCACCAGTATCGTGTAGTCCTCCACCGTCTATGTAAACGGTGGTATATACACACATATTGTCTTTTCTTACATTCTCTGATCTTCTGCACTCAACCACAAGGGTCAATCCGTATAAATTCGGACAAAGGGAGAAATTCTGACGATACATCCTAAATGCATTTTACGCCACTGTAATTCTATCCCCAGGCCTCTAGCGCCTACAGCGCTTTGATTATTAATGCGGACGAACATGACTTGTTTCGGAATGAATGTTCACTTTAAGTGCATAATAACTAAGCGAATTAATAAACTAAAACAACACACTTGCCTCAAAAGAGTCAATACTTTTAGGTATGATCCGGTCCCGTTTGTGTTATTAGCCGGCAACTTACTTGTTTGCGTGATCCCTTTTTTTTAAAGCGCCATCGTACAGAGACTCGCACACATTGTCGCGAAATCGTGATACTTTGAAAAATAAAGACTATATATAAGAACATACAGGACTGTACATAAAGCACACGCTTTTTGATAAAATATGAAATCGAGATAGTTTCTTATAAAAATGTGACACATTGGCGAATTTACTTTACATGTATTTCAACTGTCCCTGAGCTTTAACCGCATTTATTGAATGTTTAAATGACTCTACACAATTCAACGTCTATAACGAAATATTGAACACAATTGCAAACATAAGTCAACGGATTATAAACACAAGAGCGTTAAATCTCCGACTAGCGTTACACACGTTCAAAAGCAATGTTGTATTCGGCTTAAGTTAACCAAACGTCAAATTTATCTTTTTAAGAAAATCGAGCTCAACCACTCCATCTTCAATCACCAGCGATGTTAAAGACTTTGTATATACGTTGTTTTTCCTTTGACACCCACTCGACATTTGTTTTTGTAACTTGCGGATATGCGTTTATGTAAAAATGAGAAAAATATCAAAGACTTTGAAAACTTAAATTATTGTTATTTAATTAGTCAGTATTCAGTTCGCAATGTTTCTGAATATATTTTGTTTAGTTATTTTTTACCCAAATATATAAGTCTCGACACACTCGATGAACTTATTTACTGGATACTCAATTAAGGTTAAATTGCTCTCTTTCTTCCCACTGTTCAGCTATTGAAATAATTTCCTGAACCAATGACGCTTTATAATTCACAGATGCACACGCATGATGTATCCAAAGGAACGTAAAATTATCCCTCGATTTAATCAAGAGTGAAATCTTAGTAAAATCAAGACATGTCAGAGAAGGCATTCAGTGCAGATTGTGATATAAGAACATGATTGTTTACCACGCTCTGCAAGCTGTGTATGAAAATTATATGGCAATAAAACAGAGCATGCCATGTGTTGGCTAGTGAACTGTTTCGGTTGAATTAGATGCTCGAATAATGTCGAATAAAATGAAGAACCCATGTGTCAATAGTTATTCTTCTCTATTAAATATCAATCAGACGGACCCTCACTGGTGCAGTACCTGTCTTTCTTTGTTACTGATCAACAATTATCACTACTCGTAGTTAATTCCGTTGCCTAACTTTTTGAGTAAAGTAGACCATAAAAGTACAAGTGGGGACATACGAGTGATCCAGTTTGCCGAGTACAGAAACCTCATTGATATGAACATGTAAACATAACCTTATCTTTGTGCTGAAGTATATAGATGAACCGAGATGACATTGCAGAGCGTTGAACAGACACAAAAGTCAAGCGTAGAAAATATCCGCTGCACTTTTGCTGATTATATCCAGCATATAGTTCAACCACATCTTTTGTAACCCCAGTTCAAATGAATGCCAGTTTGTAAAAATATCATAATCATGTATATACATTGACAAATTAGTGAATATAATCGATAATAAAACTTATTCAAAGTATGTCATATCTCATAACGCTATAATAATATTGTTAACAATAGCATTAGAATGGTATTGATGAATTAATATCAAAATGGAAACAAATATTGAATGTAGCTCAAAAATCGCGTATAAACGTGTATGTGCGTTAATGTGTACAGATATGCTTAGTGTAAAACAAGTGGGCATTGCTATATATTAAGTTTTAGTCTCAATAATTATAATTTTAATAATTAATTAAAATTGATATATTAAACATTTAACGTAACCTAATTTAAACGCATGCGTGTTAAAACGTGTATGGGTGTTAAGATATATATACATGATTAGTTGTAAAAAAGTAGGTAAGGTTATATATATACATGTAGTATGGGCGTAAACGTATATATAAATGTTTAGTTGTAAACGAGTAGATAACGTTATATACAAATGTGTATATACTCGGTCCATATAAACACATATTGTGTAGTAAAACATATTTAACTGTCATTGGTTAAACCTATCACGTAGAAAGTGAACAGTACGTGAGAAATATCATCAATGATTATACTCTGGTTGCAAGTTGTTGTCTGAACCAAATTGAAGCACGCTGTATCGAACATGTTTTAAATTGATCATGCAAGTATATTATACGAATACAAATAATACGAACTGAGAGTTTGAAATTACTTGAAAATGATCGAAAAACGCTTTTTAAAAAAAGTGCTTGCTGTATACACTTAATTATTTTAAAAAAGAAGCGCGAATATAATAGCATGATGTGGCACTTTGATAAGGTAACACTTTTTTTCATAGCGCATCAGTTATTTTGTGTTTTTGCATTGTTTTACTCTTAAGCATATTCAGAATTGTCGTTTAATGTTGTTTTGCATTTTTACAACTTGTTTGCGACATCCACGTAGTATTGTAAATTAATCTACTATTTTTGAAATTTGTAAGAGGATACAGATATACTGCTGTTGGTTTTTTTGTTGCTGTAATTTTTTAAGGATATAAAAAATGCATGTTGTTGTATGTTTTATAATATTTCTGTAACAGTAAATATTCAAAATGCTACAATAAGAAACTAGAAATGTTTAAATTTTGTATACTTTAAATTTAAATGCAATTAGGCTTAAATATAAATAAATTGTTTACTTATACGAAAAACTCAAATTAACTACCCTTCATTTACATTGATACTAATGCAACACAATAATTAATTTAAATCAAAAGCATAAAGTAAAATGAGCACTATAAAATATAACAGATATATGCCTAATATATTATTTCACAGCTGGTTTAACTATTTTATCTCTATAAATAAGGTGAAACTTTACATGCGGCGTAGCCATAATGTAACATTTATTGTTAGAAACTTATGTTATGTATTAAAAACATCAAGCGCTCTAAAAAAATGCGCACTAATATACCATTGTAATAAAATGCACTATAATATATGATAAAGTTTATCAAGAACAACGATGTTAAAAACCTGATGTTGTATGTTTATAATATGTCTGTAACAGCAAATATTCAAAGTACTTTCATATTTTTATATTAATTAAATTCACTTTGAAATCTAGATTTAATTATAAATAAATTGTTTACTTATACGAACATTCAAATTAACTACCTTTCTTTTACATGATTATTAGTGCAACAATGTATGTAATTTACGTTATGTAAATTAAAACATTGTATAGCGTTAAATGAGGCTTATAAAACATAAAATTTACATACAAGTATAAACTATCAAGAAAACTCTAACTACCTATACATTTTTTTCTTGGAATAAAACAATAAGAGCAAACAACTGTTACAAAATTCCCTACCAAGAAAATGGTGTGAAAATAGGTAAAGATAGGCATGCATTTTAGCAGAACACGTTATGATCTCGTTGTCCACTTTTGTTTTTCGCATTTCGTCATGGACAAAGGGATACTTAAAACGTGTATGCATAGTCGTTTTCTATTGTTGTTCTACTTTTCACATTTATCGTGTTTATTTTGTGTATTAACGTTCCTTGACTACCTTATCATTTATTTATTTTTTTTACTTTTTGATACAAATCTTTTCTACATCCATATCATATTAATATTGAACTACCTGAAATAATTTGCAAACATTTCATGTGTAATTTTAAACATGACAGTTTGCACTAGTTACTAATGTTTTTACACAATAAAACGATCTACGTTTTTACGACCACAATACAAAATGATTTCTTTCTATCTCAATATAAAAACGCAATATGCGTTCACACAACAATTGTTTTGCAATAAAAACTATGCACACTATATAAACAATCATCGATGGAATCCTTAATATCAACAGTTAATGTTCGCGGTTTAAGCAATAAAAACAAAAGATTACACATGTTTGAATGGCTTAAAGGTTTAACTCACTCAATATACATGCTACAGGAGACCCACTTATCGAAAGATAATTTTGAAAAATGGAAACAGGATTGGCCCGGGAAATTCGTTTATAGTGAAAATAAAACAAACAGCGAAGGGGTTGGGATTTTTATTCATCATAAAAGCAATATAGAAATTATCCAAAGCACAGAAATTATAGTGGGTCGATTACTTTCTGCCGATATTAAAATTCAAAATAAAATCATCGCATTAATTAACGTTTACGGACCAAATTCTGACGACATAACACTTTTTAATACACTAAAAAATTACCTGCGCAAGCATAATGAAAAATCATACATCGTAGGTGGAGACTTTAATACTGTCTTGAACACAAATATAGATAAGAAGAATGGAAGTAATAAAACACACTCAAAATGCAGAAATATTCTTCTAAATATAATATCGACATGCGAACTAACAGATATTTGGAGAACTAAACACCCAGACAAATTACAATATACCTGGCATTTAAATACTAAACAACCAATACATTGTAGTCTTGATTATTTCCTGATATCTGAAAACTTATGTAACTTAATCAATATATGTAGCATAAAACCTGGATATAAAACCGACCATTATCTAGTATATTTATCAATCAACGAATCTCTTTTAGGAAAAGGCCCAGGTTATTTCAAATTAAACAACTCTATTTTATTAGATATTGAATATCAAGAAAAGATTAAGATAAGTATAAACGATGTGGTAAATGCTAACCCAGACTCAAATCCAAATACAATTTGGGAAATTATAAAAGGTACTGTACGAAATGAAACTATTAAATATACGTCCTACAAAAAGAAACAAACCCAAATAGAAGAAAACACATTGGAAGAGGAGATTCGCCTGATCGAAAAACAAATGGTTTGCAATAATAATAATAATAATAATAATAATAATAATAATAATACTAATAATAATAATATAAATAACAATAACGACGAGCTTTCAGAATTAATCAAACAAAAACAACTGAAAGTAGAACAAATTTATGAAACAAAAATAAATGGTTCAATTCTTAGAGCTAAAGCTATAAAAATAGAAAACAATGAACATAATAAGCCTATTTTGCAAACCTAGAGAAGAGAAATGCCGAAAGAAAAGCAATTAATACACTTCTCGAAAATGGTAAAACACTTAAAACAAAAATGAAATCATGGAAGCCGAAGTAAGATACTATAAAAACCTGTTTAAAAATGATTTACCAGAAGAAAAAGATGATAACAACATTTTTTTCAGCACTGAAATTAAAACATTAACCAACGAAAGCAAACAATTGTGTGAAGGAAAACTGAACGAATATGAATGCGGAATTACACTGTTAGAAATGAGTAACAACAAAAGCCTAGGTTCAGATGGCCTAACAGTCGAGTTTTATCAAATGTTTTGGAACACGCTGAAGCCCTATTTTATAAATTCAATAAATTATTCGTTTGGTAAAGGCAAACTTACTGAGTTGCAAAAACAAAGTATTATCACACTTCTACCTAAACCAGGAAAACATTTAGATAATCTCGCAAACTGGAGACCTATAAGTTTATTAAATACAGACAATAAAATTGCTACAAAAACCATCGCGAACCGAATTAAAAAATGCCTACCTGAAATTATATCCTTTGACCAAATCGGCTTTATGAAAAATCGATACATTGGATAAAATGTCCGTTTGATATTTGATGTAATAGAACACTTAAATGTAAAACAAAAACCTGGACTGTTATGTTTTGCAGATTTTGAAAAAGCTTTTGATAGCCTTAACCATTCATTTATACTAAAATGTCTTAAGAAATTGAATTTTGGGTCAAGCCTGATTAAATGGGTCGAAGTATTTTACACTAACTAAAAAGTCTAATCAAAAACAATGGGCATCTTTCAGATAGTTTTGAAATAAAAAAAGGAGTCAGACAAGGCTATCCATTATCATCCACATTATTTATTATATGCTTGCAACTATTGTCAAACTATATTGAGCAAAATTAAAGGCATAAATGTATTGGGAAAAGAAATAAAACAAACCTTCTTCGCCGATGACGCAACTTTTTTCATCAATGGATGCGAGCAATCATTTAGAGCATTGGTGGAAACCCTAAATGAATTCAAAAAAGATATCAGGCCTAAACCTTAATACCGCGAAATCAACGATATTACGATTTGGATCCTTGAACAAAACCAACATCAAATTATGCAATGAAAGACCTTTGATTTGGACATCTCAAGAAGCAAAAACTTTAGGAATTACTTTTTGTAACCAAAGTGAGTTGAATGTACAAAATAATCTAATCCCAAAGCTAAATGAGTTTAACACATGTTTAAAACAATTGCAACACTGGAAACTTACCTTAATGGGCAAAATAACTGTCATTAAAACTTTTGCGTTGCAAAAATTAATTTACCCATTTTCAGTTTTACCGAACCAATCGAGCTCAATACTGAATAGTATAACAAACAGTATATTTAACTTTATATGGGACAACAAGCCGGACAAAATTAAAAGAAAAACTTTATATAAAAAGTATGAAAGTGGTGGTTTAAACCTTACACCCATTAATAAATTCTTAACTTCAATAAAAAGTAGCTGGATAAAAAGATATTTAGACTCAGAAAACTGTGGTAAATGGAAACTTTTATGGGACTTGATATTAAATAAATATGGAAACGAACTAATTTTTGAAAGCGAACTTAGTGAAAAAACTATAACAGAAATAAGCGGAGGTAATACTTTTGTCTTCGACGTCATTACATCGTGGTCTGCAGCAAATACAATATACAAGTAACGACATTCACAAAAACGCATCAAAAAGGAAATAATATGGAATAACAAGTCAATAACAGCAAACGGAAAAACATTATTTTATCGCGATTGGTATGACAGAGGGATAAAATACATATATCAACTTTTTGACTTTAGAAATAAAACCATGCATAATTTTGAAAACATTCAATACCTCTACGACATCAATAACACCGACTTTATGAAATTCAATACCCTAAGAACATCAATTCCAACAGAATATAAAACTGAAGAAAGCATTCATGACCTCGATATCAATCAACCAGACGAAACGTTGTCAAAAGCAATAATCACTACAAAATACCCTTATAAATTCATATACAATATTCAGTTACAAAACGAGGACAATGACATTCTTGAAAACAAATGGAACACGAATTTTACCGATATAGACTCAACCATTTGGAAAAAAATCCATATTGTTCCCCACATTTCAACCATCGACATGTCTTTACGCAGCTTTCAATATAAATTTATCATGCGTATCGTCCCCACAAACAAATATCTTTTTAAATGCAAACTTAGCAACAGCACATTATGGGATTTCTGTCAATCACATATTGAAACAATAGACCACTTATTTTGGGAGTACCAACACATTCAAATAATATGGAAAAAGATGGAAACGTTTCTTGCCAGTAAAAACATATTAATTGAAATAAATAAACCTCATGCTTTCTTTGGATGCACTGAGAAAAAAACTACACTGTATTTTACTTTATTGTGATACTTTTAAAATATTTTACATTTAAAATGAAATACAAAAAATGCATACCAACCTTTCCTCACTTTATTAAATACCTAAATACGAGAATAAAAATTGAAGTGATTGCCCTTGTAAAAAATAAATATGAACAACACCAAAAAAATGGATTCAATTCAGGTGAATCATACATTCTACAAACCACAAATAATGCTACCCAGACAAATTTTATGGCAAAACAATTTTTTTTAATCTTTCTAAAAACAAAAACAAATACTTACAACAATTCCATTGAAACAAATCTTGTTGTAAAATATTTTCTTTACTTTTTCTAGATACAAAACCTCTATGTTTAGTAAATATAAATTATTAGTTTTATGTTTTTGCTATAAATTACAAAGCTCTTTATATAACATTGGCAATGTAAACAATTTTTAAAATATAATCCCGCATACGCTAAATATTTGATATGTTATAGTTCAAAATGAACAATAGTATCATACACTTTCTTATGTTTTTCCGTATTCTAGTAATTATGGATGTAAACTACAATGTAAAGAAATGTGAAAAATAAATGAGAAAAAAACAAAAACTTTTTGAGTTCCTTGATCTATTCCGGACATTGAATGGCATATAAATCGTGTGATTTTGTTAATAAAAACTTCTGCTGTTTTGACAGAAAAACCCCACTGTTTAACAATTGCAACAACCTTTTGCTAAGATCAGTTATGCTTTGTCATGTCTGTATAATATGTAACTAAAACATGTATTGCATGAACGTTATCGAGCATACAATTGCTAACCATATATAATTGTGTTGTTGGCGATTACACGTCTTATACACAGTGTGCTAACATAGACCATATGCCGCATCAAAATATATTTAGGAAAATGTAGCCTCTACGTAAATGGAACCAATAACCTATGTCTTAGTCACAGCGTATACACCTAAGAAATATTAATTTAAATAAATACATGTTTTTTATTTAATGCATAACTATATGAGTTGAGTGTTTGACGTCGGAAGCGTCTTATTACATATCGTACACTACATTTACCATGCGATGCAGTACGATAATAAGTGGTCGAGGAAGCATTTAAAAGTGTTAATCACTATGTTTATGATTTGCCATAAACAGCACAATAGACATTATGCGTATCTGTTCATTTCACGTAATTCTTCAAATTGGCCACTTTAATTACCAGCTTTCAGCAACGTTATGCCTTATTTCATGCGAAGCTCTTTCATATCACGGTCGTCATAGAGCTAATACACCACGATTGGCGATTGTCAATTCTAATATATTTTTGGTTTTATGTTATTAAGACTCTTCCTATTTTTTATAATTTTATTCATGAACATGTTTGACTGAAAACAATTAATTCAAAATTTAATAGTTTGAAGAATTCTAAGATCAGAAAACGTGTTATGCACATAAATAGAAATGTAACGATAATATGCCTATCTTTAAACCGGAGGTAAATCATCCGGTGAATGATAAAAAACAAACACAATTAATCTTTTATGTTTTGTTTTTTGTTGATAAAGCCTTCTTGTACATCTTGTTGAACTCAATCAAGTGGAACTCGCGAGCGCTCTAATACAATAGCAGATTGGTTTGTTAATAATACTGTAATTTAATCGCTATTTCGGTTATAATTATGTTTTATATTACAATGTAACGATGAAACGCGGAACAAATGTTGTATTATTTTACCTTATGCGATTAATGGGCTGCAATGAACGAACCAATAGTATAGTGTTTTTCTTTTCTTAACTGTCATGTTTCGAAAATGTAAACAGGTTTTTTCTGGCCGTTCTAGGCCGCCATGAAAATGCGTTTTGTGACCGCTGGGAAACAAAACTACGAAATATAGACTTATGGCGACCAACACATATATAATATAATCATATACACAACGCCATAACAAGTCCCTGCACAGAAGAACATTTATTGTTAGTTTCTCTAAATAAACACCAAAACATACGATAAAGTTATATCGCCATATAGTGTAAAAATCGTTATGATCGTAAGATATTTCGTTTACACCTACCATAAATAGTGTAGAGTTAAGTAAAGACCGGGTACACCACTACTTGAGTAAATTTTTGTTTTCAAAAATATTGTCTTTATTTCTGGCAGTATTGATAGCAATAAGTCTAGGAGTATTATAGTGGTTACAAGTACAACGAATAGGACATATGCCACTGAATTTAAAGTAACGGTGAGGATTCGGGTACCTGGTAAATTGCTCAAAATAATACTATTTAGTTCGACTAAAGATAGTAAATATATTCAGCATATGTGTGAATTTAACGTACTTATGGACTATGTTAACCTATTTAAAACATTAGCAGAATCAATTATGTTTAACACTTGATGATGTATACATCGTGATGGGTTTTTTTTCCCGCGAGGAAATCAAAGATGAAATCTAAGTAAAAATACAAAAGTTTATATACTTAATTGATCATTATTTGCATTGACTATTTTGAATATAGATTCGTATTTCAATTTTAAACACGAGCGGTTAGCGAGGTTTCTTAAATAGTATCCTTTCATGCGAGGTGCATAGTTAATTTCTACAGACAACAAGCGCCTTATTACATAGCTGAATAATTCATATGTTTACCGTGTGTTTCATTGTCAAACCCATATCTTAATCATCATAAGGTATCATTATTGTTTTTTTGCCTATGTTGAAAAACATAGCATGACTAAACGGAAAGTGACAAGTACCGTAACGTGCTCATGTTGGGCTCTATATAAAGAACTGGGTAATAACGTCGTGTTAATATTTACATATTAAATTGACTCCAAATATATTGTCGTATTTGACCATGTGAATATACATGTGTTGCAAATGAATAGACATTACAATGTTGTTTGTACCAAATGATTAGTAGAGTTATGAATTTTGGCCTTTTGACTAGCGATGTTGAATATGTTAATACACACTGTTCAGGATTTTTGAAAACTTTCTGGACAATGAATACTTTTGTTTGTAAAGTATTAATAAAGACATATTTGTTAGTGTTTGTCACTAACTTGGCAACTGCCTCACTTTGGTCATATAATAACAAAATAAGAATTTAAATGTATCGATCCTCATCGGGACCAAAGTATGCATACAACCTTCGTTGCAGCATGGATTTTTGATCAAATGTATAAACAACATTCAAGAAAAAAACGCTATTTGGCGTTAATTGTTTTACGAATGCCCTGATAAATTCACAGGCTTCTTCTCATTCAAATGGCCTTTCTAATGAGCTTTGCCAACACCGTAATTACGAGGACAGAGCTACTAGTATCTAGATACAGCACCTGCTATTAGAAGACTTGCTCTTCCCTTACATGGTTTTCGTTGTTAATGTTTTAACTAGTACCGTCAAACTTGACGATAAAAGCTTGTATTGATTCCATACAAAGAAATATTATTCAGTTTATACACCAGTAACACATGTGCATGAGGCGTACTATTAGCATATTACTCTCTTTTCGTTCCTTGCAGATGCAACGCTGTGTACGATTCTGGTTTACCACGAACATTATTAAAGCCTCTGCATAATTTCATCTAAAATCATAGAAAGTACCACGTGATCGTTTAAAGATCACAAACAAACATCCACGTGTTCTTTTGTATCAAATATTCAAACTCATATGATATCTGAACGCGCACAAAAATCGTCTAATATTATTAGTTTTTTTCAACATAATTGACAAATGTGAAAGCGTCCATTTAATATCATTATATAACTACTAGAAGTGCTGGATATTATTGGCGATTCCAAATCATTGCAACAGCATGATAAAACAAAATTCATATATGTATATATTAATATATAAACATTTGCTTAAAACTTTACCGGACAGTCGGGTAGCTTCAGATCCTTACAGTTAAATTTAACAGCGTTGATTATATTTATAAACTTGTGCCAAATATTGGAGCAAAATATGTTCTTGACAATTAAACAGTAACATAAATAGCTTGATTACAAATCAACGTCTATGAGCTTAAGCAGGCGTTAATTTTTTTTAACCACCATCGCAGGTCATAAAAGAATCACAATGATTTCCGTTATATATGTGCTTATTTCGCACACACCATTTCTCTGCATTGATAAGTCCTATATGACACTAGTTATTGACCTCGTAACTTGACATTCACTTATATGTTTCTGGTAGATACACAAAGATAAATCAGACAATACTTAACTTTAAAAGGCATTAGTTACTGTTTAATTTAAGTCGTTCATAACTTGGCATATTTCCAAAAGTTGCGGCTATCGTCTGTTGGATTGATGTTCTGTTAGATAAAACTGGTAACTCAGACATTATTTAATGTTATTGAGAAAAAATGTTAATATTCAAGTTTGTATAATATCGTTTGCTCGATGTCGCAAGTCTATTCATATAAAATTATGACTAGATGACTAGCTATATTCCTATATTGTCCAAAAGTAAGTTCTTGCTATTTTACTTACCCTTAAATGTACTTAACTTTTTGAACGCAACCCAAATTAAAGACACGCACCTTACATCCATGCCTTCATTTCGATTTAGAAATTTCTACGACATTGACACATTAATTTTTAGATGGTATTAAGCATCGCTGTTTATTATTGTAAGGGTGTGACAAATTCGTAAAGAAAGTAATGATCTAGACCTTCATTTTTAATCAAGTTTTTAAATAAAAAAGTGATCAACGAAATAAAGATGTAAGTATAATTCATTTATAAAAAATGCAATGACCTATATCGTGTCTACATAGTTTTGTTCTGTTAAAATATATGTTATCAATTATCACCTTAAGTGAAATGAAACTGTACATCAAAGATGAGGAAATTTAAAGTCGTGTACACATTAGTTTTGATTCTGTTTCAATTTTCCGTTGGGAGTGTTGCTTACAATTTTTCCGATTACACTTGTTATCGCATTTGCGACGTAAGGTATCTCGTAATATTTTTATGATGTCAGTTTAATATTCTCCAGTAAATGAAGTTATCGTTTACTTAAGTGATTCACGTAACCCACCGACAGAGCTGGTATGATATTACTTCAGCTGATAGTCTTCCCATTACCAACAGACACATGCTAGCATTCGACATATAACAGAAAATTATTAAAATTGAAAAAAGGGTTCGTCAATATCATGATTTTGCCGAAAATTTCTGTTTCTGCTTTGTTGACGTATTGGTTACTCTTAATATGTCTGCCTTGTATCTAAATGATATCCTGTAAAAAAAACATGCACTCGAAACACTTTGGGAAAGCTAACGAAATTATATTTTACGATGTAGAATATTGCCTTAACGAGAAAATACTCGAAATGCACGAATCAAATTCGGGGGCCGAACAGTTACCTGATGCCAACAAAGATCTTGAGTATTTTTAAAGCGTTGGTTTCGAACGTAGCCAATCTAAATATATATATATGGGTGGATTGGTGGATTCATGGATGGATGAATGAATGGATGGTTGGATGGATGGATGAATAGATAGGTGAATAGAATAGAAAAAAAATGCAGATTTAATAAGACAAATATAGAAATCATGCTCGTGATTCCAAGCTTGGCGTACTTCGAGTTACAAACACTGGGCGCTTTAAATGGCAAAGCGACCACTATAATCCTTTCAACGGTGCCGATTACAATGAGCCAAACTGACACATCGCTGCAAATGAACCCAATAAATGTAACCAGCTTGCACATCACACTGTTTAAGTCCTCGACGATTATTCCCAGTTGAACTAACCACACTGTTAGAAAGCTAACATAAAGGACCAGTATATCCATTATGCCAAGTACGCTGAGATACGTGTAGGTGGACGCTTTACGTGTGTTCTTGTATGGATGTAAAAGGAAATGAGGTTTCCTATGGACCCAACTGCCAAGATGAGTGGCGCACCGAACACTTTGATTTGTTTCTGGATGAAAAACTCGTCAAACATCAAAAGATCCTTTTCTAACATGGCTTCAGCGTCGTGTGCTTCGGCGCAAGAAGCAAAGCTATCGATTTATGTAAGGTATTTACTGCACTTTATACGCAATTTAAATTTGTACAACCTCTGTACACAGATAATTCATATTCATCCACTATAGAGCCGATATCTCGGATTTCGCCTTTAGTTAAGTTATGTCGTATATTGATGTCAATTAGTTTTAATCAAAATTATTATTGTGTGAATTGAAAAAGTCGTTTGAAAGTATAAAATTCATACAACCTTTTTAAAATGTAAATACAAACACTTATACCTACGTTACAAGAAATCAATCCTTGTCGTTGGAATACTTTTTAGTTGATTTCGGAATATACATGGACTGAAAAAAAAACGTATAATATTATATTATATTATATTATACGATAAATCAACAGTACTTACATTGTAAATTTGTCAGTTTTTCTTGTTTCATTTATTAACGGTTTGAGTAAATAAAGCCTGAGTTATAGACACGCACTAAAACTGAGGCATGTTGCGGCACTGCGGGGAATCATGTGATCACAAAAGTACATCGTACGCACAAAATGGCGTAAAAAGCTCTCGTTTAATGAAGAAAATCAAGGTATTCTCATATGTTATCATATCAAAATAAATGACAACTATGCGCAGAGTACCCGCTTAGTCGCCTTAATTACTCTGGCAATTGTCATTTTTCTTATATTTCTGTAGTTCAGGAGCAGTAAACAATGAAAATTGTACATCGTCTGAACATTCTTTATTTTGACGCGTTTGCTATTCAAGACGACAAACAACGAAATAAATACAACATTTTTTTATTTATCATTCCCTTAGAATATTTCATACAAGGTTGTGCACGTTATTTAAACTTTTTTAGATCTGTGGCGAGGAATTTGGAAAATAGTACATCGTCTGAACGGTTTTTTGTTTGAGTACATCGTCTGAACGGTTTTAAGTACATCATCTGAACTGCTTCTGTTTTTACTTTTAATGCGATGTTTATAATAATAAAAATGTAATAACTTCTGTGATCAGCAAATAACATTATTTATAACGCTAGCATTTTTTAAATTTTACTACAAACATTAAAAGGCAATGAAATCATCCATGCCTAACTGTGAATGTGTGTTTATTCAATGTGTTAAAAGTGTCTTTGTGGTTATATTGTCAACTGTATGTTATTATATCTTTAAATTTCATAACTGAGATCAGATTGTACTACGCAAGGTTCAAGGAGACTTTACCATACATGCAAAAAGCAAATCGAATCCGGTAATGTTCTCCCTACATATCGATGGGCAAATAAAACCCTCAATATGAAGTGGACAAATTACACTGGAATGCTTATGATTGTTTCATATTGAGAAATAAACAAAAGTTAACGAAATGAAACAAGTTTCAGTTAGGGTAATTTTAAAACTGCACTACCATGAACACGAATATTTGTGCTAAGGTACAGCTGGCTTGGTTTGGACACGTCACCAGGCACGAATATCTGTGCAATACTGTGCTCCAGGGCACGTTAGAGGGTTTTGACGCCGAGGCCGTAAGAAGAAAAGCTGGATGAATAATTTAATAGTGGACATCCATCTCCATGATAAATTACTATAAGCAGCACACTATATATATTGTTTACCGTCATTTCCCCCCAACAGCTGAACCGGTCAATGGATCGATGAAAAATTTATCACCGTGATATGACTAATAAATCTTGAGAATGACTGTGATAAAGAAATAATTAAATCTAACAGTCATATATTTGAATTTGTTAACATGCCAATCAATGGTATGTATATGTGCATTATCTTTACCTCTTTGACTATGACATAACCAATATAAAGTACTGGAAATTTAGTTAAGTGCAAATAAAAATTACATTTGTTTCATATAACATTTTGTTTCTTATGTTTAGCTAACCTGATCAAAGGTGCTCCAATGTGTGCTTTTAGTATCACCATTTGTCCTTAATGCGTTGTCAACATTTTTCCTTGCGAACACTCTATAGGAAACATTTATTTCTTGATTGCCATGAAACTTAAAAAAGGTGTCCCAATGATAGCTTTGTCGTGTCCAAAAATGGGTCAAACCAGGTCAAAACCAAGGTCACTTGGTCAAAATAAAGAAAACGCCTGTTGATTCTAGAATATACATTTATAGTTTAATCTACTTGAAGCTTGGTATAAACATATGTCTTAATGATATATCAGCTTTGTTTGAAAATGGTTCAGGTTCGTTGAAAAAGATGGCCGCCAGTGGGGGGCATATTTGCTCTCATGGGTATAGTAAAATCTTTGTAACACTCTAGACGTCACATGTTTTACTTCAATCTTCATGAACCTTGATCAGAACATTAGTTGTTATGATAGATCGGCTGTATTCTTCGAAATTGTAACGGTCCGTTGAAAAACATGGCCACCAGGGAGCGGGGTAGTTAACATTGAATGGCTATATCACAATCTTGTTAATACTCTCGCTTATAGAAAAAATCTTGCTGCACTGATGTTGTCTATTTGAACTCGTATCTTACAATGTAGAACATACACTAAGCACTTGTTGTAATGAACCACATGCTGAAGTATGCAAATGCATAATTTCAACATTAAGCAAGGCTATCAACAGCAGTATATTCTGATAGGAAGACATTCATGTACCGGGTGTTATTGATATAAACGTCCTCAAAATGCTGTAATCCAGTAAATTCCTCTTGAAGCATCATGCATACATGTGTAAAATGAATTTACTGTTCTTTGATAATGTCTCATATCTGCCCCCCCCCTCCCGATCAAATTGGGCACATGTCCGGTGGGAAGGTACTTTATCAGTTATATAGCTATTCGAGTCAATAAAATATTCTACGTCCTGCGTGTGGCCACTTCTGGCCCATGTCAAGATTAAATAACACATACATGTAGTCGAGGGCCTCTATATGATATTTCGTATAAAACATAACACTAGGTAATAATGACTTCTTTATTAACATTACATTTTATTTCAGAAAATATTAAAACATTAACATAATTTGTATTTGGCATAAAATAGCAAAAAGCATTCTCAAAGCATTCTTAAAGGCTAAACAAATATCATACAATTAGTATGAAAAGGAGGTGGTAGAATATAAGATGGGTTAATGTACGAGATGTAGATATACAACTATTTCTATATCTAAGATACATTAATAAAACTATTTTATAAATATGTATCTCGTTACATTGTATGCTTGTGTTGTAGTGTTCTCATAGCTTTGAGATTCACACGATATCGATTCCACTTCTTGGATATCGATTAACTGTTCGCCTTTCGTTTTGACTGATCCATTGTAAATGTTCAGAAGAAAACCTGATTAAGGAGCGTCACGAATGCCACGGAATATTTGTTATCACAAGATGGTTGATGCTCAAAAAGAGCTTTTGCAGATTTTTTTTTCTTTGCTCGCCTTTTGGGTGGAGATACTTTATACACTGATGAACGAAATGGTGACTTGATGGGCGTAAGAACAAGTGTAATTTGTTGCAGACAAAATCCAGTTGGACATTCAATTGATGAAATGCGTGTTGGTGTAACTAATTTTATTTTTTGCGATGGTTTCGAGCGCTTTCTCTTCAAACGATGAAGCGATTGACTTGACCTTTGGCTCATTCTGAAATAACAAAACAGCTATATATAACAGACATCTAATTATACCAATTTATTTGATGACATCAATATTTTATCTTCACGAAAATAATTATCGATTACAACATATATGTAATTCAGACTAACATTTACAATAAATTATTGAAGCTTGACAAAAATCACCTCAAGCTCAGAGCTGTCACTGTTTAGAACCGAGCATACTTTTGTTAATAAGCACTCATTAAGCATGCGCCGAGTATGTAAAGAGAAATGCTAAGTTCAGTTTAGTTTTACTGCAAACTGCATTTGGTCTTTTTAAATATAAATATGTGACAAGCCAAGGATCTTTCGTCCAAATGACATACACCGTATTACATTATTTACATGCCTAAGTATATAAATAACAACCTTTTTCAAGCGTGACTTGTAGTTAATTTAATTAATTTAATTTAATAAAATTAAACATTATGTAAACATCTAAAATAATAACGGAACGTCATTTGGACGAAAAATCGCTTGGCTGGTCAAAGATGATATAACAATTTTATTATGATAAACAGCGCTTTAAAAGTAAAAACAGAAGCAGTTCAGATGATGTACTAAAAACCGTTCAGACGATGTACTCAAACAAAAAGCGTTCAGACGATGTACTATTTTACAAAATCCTCTCCACAGATCTAAAAAAGCTGAAACAATTTGCAAAACATTGTACGAAATATTCTAAGCATCTTATAAAGCAAAACAAAGTATGTTCAGACGATGTCCAATTGGCATTGTTTATTGTTCCTGATTGTTTGAGAAAACTACAGAAATCTAAGAAAATCGACATTTACCAGATTACATAAGTCTGCTAAGCGGGTACTCTGCGCATTGTTATCATTTATTTTGATATGATAAAATATGAGAATACCTTGATTTTCGTCATTAAGCGAGAGCTTGTTCCGCCATTTTGTGAGTACGATGTACTTTTGTGATCACGTGATTCCCCGAAGTGTTGCGGAGGCGACCGGAAGTACTGCCCTAAAAATAGCTATAACCCAAGTTGAACTTTTTATTGATTTCTCCTCGTTTACGCAATCATCACCACTTTCCTTGTTCCCTTAAGCACGCCGTACCATCGGGCGAGTACTAGAACACACATACCGAATATAAATTTGACAGAATTCCCGCCATCTTCACAAAGACTAGCACTACGTGATAGATGACGACAAAATGCTAAGTTTGACTTCCCCGGACATATGTATATCATTATATAGTTACATATTGGCACTTTAAAAGCTTCCGATTGCCTCCAAAACATATAATTTCCGCCTTAATGACATATTGGAATGATGTAGCAAACATATAAAATAGATTAATAATTGCATATAAGTTATTATATAAGTTATGGTTTCAGATCGTCCCAGATCTTAAGAATTAACTTTCGTTGTAAACACACTTGTTTTTACAATTATGCGGCAACAATTAACCTATTAAGACAAATGCATTTCGTGTCAAGGAACGCAATTATAGCCCATTTGATACGGCAGAAATACTTTAACACACTGAATAAAACTGTTTTTCCAATGATGTATATTCACCGAAGTCGCGTCCCCTGGAAATTGACCTACTTTTGGACGATGGCGATGTATCAATGTAATTGCGCTGCCGCTATCAACGGTTGGGGAGGGGGGGGGGGGCAAAATTAAACCGACGGCTTCCCATCGAGTCGTGTACAGTTACAACTTCCCCAACAATTGCAGGCTCTACAAATCCCATGTAGCCTCAATACTACACTACGACTGCGAAACCTGGACGCATCACGCGGGAACAGAACGCATGATACAGGCATTTGAGCATTAATTTATCGAAAACTGCCCCGCATCTCCTATACGGAGCAAAAGACCAGCGAATACGTCCGGAACATGACTGCAACACTTGTTGGTCTACAAAAGCCCTTACTGGCTTGGTTTGGGCACGTCACCAGGCATGACTCTCTGTGCAAGACTGTTTTCCAGGGCGCGCTAGAGGGAGGTCGATGTCGATGCCGTTAGCAGAAAAGCTGGATGTAAAATATTAAAGAATTGGCATACCTTACTATGGACGAATTACTCCCAGCAGCGCACAACAGACCGGACTGGAGGAAGATTTCTGTATCGTCGTCCCTTATTTCTCCCAAACGGCCAAACCGGTCAATGGATTGATGATAACGATGATGATGATTGATGAACGTAACCCGAACGTGTGACGTGGTTGCGCGCAACAGATTGACAATCATTCTGTAATAAATATATCGGCATTACATTCGAGCATAACAAAAAAGGTTCAACATACTTAACAGCAATTTTTTTGGGCGTGTGTTTGTTTTTCAGCCAAACTTTTTTCGCAAAAGGACGAGATAAGTGATAACCCGAGTTGAAATATCTTATAGGTTACGTCATAAAGGGCACTACTGAAAACGATCACATGCATGAATTTTTGATGTCTGCTTGTATTGTATTATAAATACGATATAGCAATATGTGTCTACTGAAGACACGTGTTCGCTACTTCAAATAAAATAAATTAGTTTATACTTTTTATATAATTTGTTCAATATGTCTTGAAATGCGTTGATCAAACGATACTAAAACATGTATAAGTATGAAGTACCAGTTTAAATAAATTCCGTACGACTAGTTTTCCTCAAGCAAATTTTTCCACTTGTCTAGTTTGCATGATAAACGTTCGGGATTTCGTATTTAAAAGAAAACACACACTGCCGTGTTGTGTTCTAGTTGTAGCCCGCGATCTTCCTATTTATATATGCATATGCAAGTCACAGCCAAGGCAATTTGCTGTATCACCTAAGTTGGCCTTTGATCGTTTTATATGACGCTGAATGTTTAGGTGGCGAGACGTGTGTAATATGTGAAACATCTGGCTGAAATATCGAGCTGTGCGCAAGCGGGCTCGACACAAATCTCATAAGTTTAATTATGTTTGTCTTCTTTGTCATTTGTTCGTTTGAAGGAAGAATTCAACAAAACAGGGCAAATATGCATGTGGCACGATTCGGAATGACTTCTCATATGAACTTGTCACTAACTTCACGCTCACGTTTGCACACACGATATGAATAGTCTGTTGGTACAATATACTGAGAAATACGTTTTGATATTCACGTGAATCATTTGGTTTGGTGTATTATTCAGGTATGTGACATCTGGTGGCAGACGTTAATGGTTGGAAGTTGTTTTTGTTTTAAACGATATAAAACTATAAACGATTATTCAAACTTAGTGTATGTTCGTCTCTAAAGTTAAAGAAATTCAATCTGTTAATACTATGTTATGATACTTACTATGTGATAGGCGCTGTTCATTTGTTTTCGTTTTCTTGATCAAGTCTTTGAATTTCATATCGACTGTCGAGGTAAATAAAAGCAGAAATAACAAACTGTTCAGAAAATAACATCTTCTTCGTCACACTCACGTAGTTTTGTGTCAATATAAACAAACTGTTTTCTTTTTTGACGTCTGTGTAAGACCTGCACGTCTGACATATCAAGAGTAACCAGTTAGTCAACAAAGCCAACACAGGCTTTCAATTGAAATAATATTTGCGTATCTGTTATTTTGCAGCATTTTCCAATGACAATTTACTATGATATTTTGGTTATATAATTTTTCTGGTCTTAATTGGACGCCAATCCCCGGAAGTAATACAGCGTCAGCTCTGTTCTTAAGATAAGTAAATGACACAAGTTAAAGAAAACCAATTTTAATAGAGAATATAGAACTGATTACAAAACTGAGTTAGGAGATCGTTTAAGGCACATATTTGATAAATGTGCGATGGACAAACTCTAACTGCCATTCATACCATAAAATATACAGCTAATACAAATTTTAAAGCCCAATCAACACTTACAATCAACGAATAATTCGTAAAATATTTCGCAGAATAAAATGTGCCCGTTAAATTCAGAAATCCTTATATAAATAGCCAACATTTCAACGTTATATGTGGTATGGTAACACAGACTTAAAGAGATGCAAACTTTTATTTTTGCATTGTTTTTGTTGGACCATATATTCCATGTGAATCTATCGCGGCGTCATCCGACCATGTGAGAGAAGACCAACACTACTGATGAAAGGTGTTCAATCTAACTAGTCCAGCTGCAGATGTAATTTTTTACACAAGATACTATTAGTGTTGTCCTCGTAATTACTGTTTTGGCAAGGCTCATAAGAAAAAAACACTTTTAATGAGAACACTCCGTTGGATTAGTGGGGGCATTAAAACTAAAACAGAGTATGTCATGGCTCTCGTTATTGTAAAATAAAATTGTTTTTTATTGTATGATTTCGAAACAAATACTCATATTGTTAGCGAATAAATCTACCTAACTGGAAAGGGACAGATTACCACTTGCAGTTTTCTTTATTTAAAATAGAATATACTAGTTTCCGTATAATAATACAGAAATATGTAACGACGATGATGATATTCAGTGGAGGCATATAAATATTTCCTTTATAAGTAAATTCAACATAACTGGAATAAATACTAATAAAAATGCAGATATGTTTTCTAAGTGTAAAATAGACATTGAAGTAATAAAACTCAATATTCAGAATGCTGTCAAAATCTCTCGTATTTGATTTATTGTCAAGGGTCATCTTGCGATATCGAGCGAGCAAGGTAATGGGGTTCTGTACTATTTCTAGAAGAGCAACAATTAAAGAAACGTTTTTGACGATGCTGGAACAGCATCGTCCTAGGTATCATAACCATTTTTTTTTTTTTCACAATGACGCCTTATGTAAAAGAACGAGCCAGTCCGATTTAGATAACTCGATTTTTCAGTTACTTCTCTTTTGCATTCGCCACTGCGTAGGAAATTGCTCGTCATTGATAACATTCTCCTAGCAGAGTTGTAGTTCGTGTTTAAACATTCAACAATGACCGCCCCCATGAGAGTCTCTATTCAAAACTTTCTTACTGCATACATTGGCTTGTTTCGCTATTTAGAAGCTGTCATTTAGGATATACGAAATATTTTTTCACTAAATCTCCGCTTATGACAACAATAGTTGGAATCTGAAGGATATATACTCGATGTGAATGAAGGACTTTCTGGATCGTTACAGCTTGACACGGCAAAACTGGCGTACTGGTATTTTAAGTTATCAATATAAGTCACATTGTGCTTTATAAATTGTATTCGAGCATTTTGCGACTTATTGAATGACTATGATACCCGATATCAACATTTCATCGGGGATTTGCAGATTACCAAGCTGTCCTGAATTCAACATTGATTTCAAACTCTTTACTGGTTCTTACTCTTTCTTAGTGTTAGTACTTTTTATCATTTTTAAGTTAAATGAACTGTGTCACAGTAAAAGAGACATTAAGGCGATTGTGGCCAGTTTGGATCTAGATCAGCCTGCAGTCGCTTGAAAGCTGTTTGCTTAAAAGCGTTTTTCTGACAATAACAAATAATTTAATTGGATACTGATTTGACTACGCTTTTCCTGTGACCTGGCTCAAAAAATAGAATTGTCATCAATCAAATTATTTATTTCAAACATTAATCAATTGTTTTTCTTGTCCCTCGGGATCAATGACTCCAGCACTTTCCTGTTGAGAATTGAATACTGCTAAAGGCGATGCTAGGGGGCGTGAGAGATGTTGCACCTTCCATTATCGCTCGATTGTTCATTGTCGGCTCGGGTACTACGTACATGTACCCCGAGTACTCTTAAGTATACTTACATGTATCCTGGGTACTGTAAATATACTAAAATGTACCCGGGAAATTTAACCCTAAATCAGTCGTTGTCGACTTTTTTTTGTAATTACACATTTATGTCAATTTTCTGTAGAATGGCCTCTATGTTATCGGAACACATACTCCAAAAGCATTTCAATGCAGTGTTTTTTGAAGAGAAGTGTGTTTAAGATAATCGGTTGCGCGTTTTACGACATCGGATTTTGGGCGCGAATACAACTCGGGTATAGTCTAATATGGACCGAGTACAATTACGTTTATTTACCGTACATGGGGTACATGTAAGTATACTTAGGGTACCCAGGGTACATGTAAGTATACTTAAGAGTACCTGGGGTACATGTAAGTAGTACCAGAGCCGACAATGACCAATCTATCTCCAGTATCCCTCATGAACCGACTCAAAAAACCGAGTCGGCAATATTTGACTTAATTTTTGGTTTGGTTGCTCTCGAGGGATCGAAAATTTCAGAATCTTCCTAACAGCCCTACGGCTTTGATCCCCAGTAGCGACATTGAAAACTAGCATACTTTGTTATCTAAAAGGCTGCTAAACCTGATATACAATGATTATGTGATTTTTCTCTCACATGATGTTCATCAGTCATATAAAAACTTACAGCAGTAGTAAACAACTGGACAATAATTAATGAACGCATCTTTCATTTGTCTTTGACACTTTGATTTTGACATAGCCTAGATTTAAATATGTGACTGGACTTTACCAGCACTCTTGTAACAGAGCTAAAGTTTAAATGTACTTTTGAAGATCACCTTAATCCAGATTTGCTTTTATAGACGTGTTCACAGTTTTAAGGGTTTAACAAGTAAGCGAAAATTGGTCATTACCCAGAGGCCACCAATGATCTATGACTGTATTAAAACAAGATAAATCAGTGCCTGATTTAGATTTCCTTATATAGTTCAATAAAAACTAATTTCATAAGCCTGGTAACAGTTTAACGGTAATGCTACCAATGTGTCACTTCAGGGCCTTGAATTTGAAATCTAGGACATGCATGGTCATTTCTTCATGTAATCAGGACACATAATTGTATTTTAAGTCCTTAATTGACCTGGCTTTAGTTCTCAGATTATTATAAGCTCGATCAGTATATTCATATCATTATTTATGCTTTGTGTATTTACATGATAGCAATACATAATATCAAAGCTACCCATACTATAAAGGTCATTGACAAAGCCTATGGTCAAAATGTGAACACATTGAGGGTAATCGCCCTCTCGTGCCAGGACAAACAACACGTTGACAGGTTGTCATTTTTGACAGTTCTACTTTCACTTTAATTTTGTGATATCAAACTATTAACAATTATGTGGCTGAGAAAAATATCGTCATTGCTTTTTGACGATGCTGGAACAGCGTCGTTTAAGGTTTGATAAGCAGTAAAAAAAATCTTCACAATGGGGACCAATGTAAAAGACCGAGCCAGTCCGATTGAGATAACTCGATTTTTCAGTTACTTCCCTTGGCATTCGCCACTGCGTAGGAGATTGCTCGTTGATTTTCATTGATAATATTCTCCTAGCAGAGTTGTCGTTCGTGTTGATAAAGCTAAATATTAATAGAACAGCATATCCTGGGGAAACAGATTCAAGTGTATCAGAACGTTAATTTAAAATTAGTAATTTTACATCCATTTTATTTTTATGGACCAATGAAACAACTATATATTTTCTCTATTTTGTTTGATATTTGTTCTCAATTTAGTAAATAAATTGCGAATAAAAACATGTAAAATTAAATTCTTACGTGATCACAAAACTAAAGAATGCGAACAATTTCGAACCTGCAAATTGTAAACGCTGCACTGCTATAATATATATAGATATAAGAAAATTCCTTTACGTAACTGTTCGTCCCGCTAGCGCATCGGTAAGGACGTCCACTTTTTCACCTTTACGACACCGGTTCGATTCCTGCTCCCGGCGCAATGTTATATTTTGTCTGTTTTGTGGTCACCACAGGTGTTTTTTTTCCGGATAATCTCATCCCCCCCGCAGCATTTGACCATATAAAAAATTACAAAGTATTTAAGTACAAAACAAATAGCTGGAAATTGCAGCTATCATTCAAAATTCGTCCCAACTGTCGTCAATCTAATCTTGCTGGACACACTCCGGGTCTTAACATTATGCAGCCTCAGCGCGGAGATAACTCATTACCTTGGAAAAACACAAATACACAGACTGGGTGAAGCCTAGGCGCGTTTAGACTCAAACAAGGCAACAAACTCAAGTGCGGGCACAATCATTAAAAATTTACATATTGAATACGATATTCTAACAGAAATTACACAACCACCTAAGTGTACATACCATGTTTGATATTTCGTTCGGTTGTTAGATTTCAGCATATACATGTATAAGGACATTTCGCTATTAGTTAACTTATCCATATGTTCGTGGGCGAACTCGGATAGTCAAGTGCTCATACGATTTAGCTCACATGGTCCGGCTATGTGCTCATACCTACTTTCGAGAATCATCATGAAGGTATTGCCATACTTAATGAACAAGAATGTGACCCGCCTCCCAGTTTCGCTCAATGGGTCAAGTTACCCACGGGTACTACTTCCCCGTACCCCTAAACTTTTTTTTCGTACCAAAAATGTTTCGTACGCAAAATTTTTTCGTACCAAATTTCTTTTCGTACCCAAAATTTTCGTACCCAAACTTTTTATCGTACCCAAATGTTCGTATCAACATACACAATTGTGGTGATATAGATAGACTTAAATTGATGTTTTATATCCATCCTCTTCAAAAGCATCGTCACACCAGTACTGTTAGTACTTTGATTATACCTCTGGTAGGGTCGCCTATATCAGTTGAACTGTCAGTCAGTCAGTCAGTCAGTCAGTCAGTCAGTCAGTGTGTCAGTCTGTCCGTCCGTCCGAAAACTTTAATGGCCATAACTTTTTAAATATTGAACATAGCAACTTGATATTTGGCATACATGTGCATCTCATGGAGCTGCACATTTTCAGTTGTGAAAGGTGAAAGTCATCCTTCAAGGTCAAATGTCAAATATAAAGCGTGCGTCTGTCTGTCCGAAAACTTTAACATTGGCCATAACTTTTTCAATATTGGCGCGCATGCGTATCTCATAGAGCTGCACATATTGATTGGTGAAAGGTCAAGGTTATCCTTCAAGGTCAATGTCAAAGATCAAATTTTGCAATATTGAAGATAGCAACTCCATATTCGGCATGCATGTGTATGTCATGGAGCTGCACATTTTGAGTGGTGAAAGGTCAAGGTCATCCTTCAAGGTCAAAGGTAAAATATATTGCTTCAAAGCTGCGCAGCAGAGGGCATTGCGATTCACAAACACAGCTCTTGTTTAATATATTTTATGCACATTCCTTCAAAAAACTTACATCAATACATGATTTTCTTCGTTAATTCAATCTTCCTGACAGACTTGTGTACATATTTCGCTTACATTTTGACGCGCGTAGGTAGGACCGCATAACCGCTTCCGAAATGTTTAGTCATACTATTGCCTTCGAGGAACTTGATGTTTGACGGAAAGGGCCGAAAATGTGCGAGCGTGAGTCAAGTTTCCCACAGGTACTACTTTCCCGTTCCCCCAATTTTTTTTCCGTACCTAAAATTTTTCGTACCCAATTTTTGTTCGTACCCAATTTTTGTTTCGTACCCAATTTTTTTTTATCCTCAATTTTTTGTTCGTACCCAAATTGTTTTCGGTCCCAATTTTTTTGTTCCTAAATATTTATTCGTACCCAAAGTTGTTTTCATACCCATGTTCTTTCGCAAAATTGTTTTTTATTCGTACCAACATACACAATTGTGGTGATTGTGGTGATGTAGATAAACTTAACTTGATGCTTTTATATCCATCCTCTCAAAAGCATCGTCACACCTGTACTGTCAGTACTTTGATATTTAGTTGAAACTCAACTATATGGTTGCACGCAGTAAATGTAAAACTACTTTTCCAGATTATTTAACAATTTGTATAAAATAAAGCTGTTGAATGATCATGATTGATGCAAGCACAACCTTTTCGTGCAAAAGCATTACGTGTAAATTATAAATCAAGACCTGCCATAATTTACCACGAAACCAATTCTATACTTTATTGTACGTCGCTTAACAATTGGTTTACATTTGAAATTAGACTCAATATTCGAGGACTGTTCGACAATATCACTAGCAAGCAAAAAGCATTCTCTGTTTCGTTATCACCCTTCTTTGAAATACACGATCTTACATCTCCATGTGAACACTATAAATTCTATAACATTTAATTTCTAAATTTCAATCATAATTTACTTTTTTCTTTCCTCGGGCATAATTTACGTTACCTTGGATACATCACGCTTGTGAAATTATCAAGTTAAATGCGTGATTGGTTCTGCTAATTCTTACCGAATGTTAACATTTATATACAATAATGCACTTCGCCTATATATACGTTTACATTGCAACAAATCTTAATTATGATTGTCAATAATTACATGCAACATATTTTATTTGAAAACATAGCGCACTGAATCCTGAATAATATGATTAAAAATGTAAAGTCACTACGGCCTTGTATATTCAATAACGTTAAGCACGAAGGCGTATCTTAAATTATATAACTCGTTTTTTCGAATGATATAAATGTTGAATTTGTTATTATGGGGAAATCTGTTCCAAATATATTTGTTTTGTCCGCTCATCGGGTTTGCTCAAGCAAAATAATGCTGTTGTATAATCCATCGACGTTTTGTCTTTAGAAAATGGAACTGATATATTAAGTCTCAAACGGCCCTCGTTATTGGATATGCTCTGGTTAAATTCGATGCAAAATTATAATGCTTTCTGTTAAAACTAAATATAGTTGGCTGTTGTTTGGCTTGCGCTAAATACAGCGTAGATGGTGAACGTGTGTACCGCAAGACCTAGATAATATGCTTCTGTGCTTAGGTTGTAACAGTTTATAAACCGTTGAATTTTGGTGCCAATCTTTAAATCCTTCTTTAAAGGAGATGCAGCATAAAGTGATAGTTCAGCATTAAATAAGTATGGGAATGGAGTTGTAATATTGCCAGCATTAAAAAAAAACGACTCATCCATTTCATTTTTAAAAACACATCGCTTTGGTGCGTTCTATTATATGTCCTTGATGTTTATATTTATTTTCATTATTTTTTTTGAATTCGAATTATGCCGATATCCATATACTCCAGTGTCTATACGAAGGCGCTTTTGCAAGATTTGATATACCTCAACACTTAGTGTATTACCTGCCAAACACTAAACAATACCGAATAATATAAGAAAATATTGATTCGTTTCAGTTATTTTTTTTTTAGTTTCTAAGGTCTGCACTAAACGTTGACTTGATTCCTCGAAAAAATATTCCACTTAAAGACTTAGATATTTACTCATTTAAATTACCGCTCGTTCCAGTAACACAATACATGATACACCGTCCAACAATTTACGAACCAATCCTTATCAAACGGCAGTAAAAAGTGAAATTGTTACACATAATCAATGAAATTAATATTAATATTCCTGAGCTACAGTTCTCTTGAAAAAGACAGCATAATTGTTGTAAAGTCATTTTCAAGTTTTGTTTTACAAAAAAAACAAGTATTTTATTTTTCTAATGCTGTCCACAAAAGGTATCATTCATAATTAACAAACGCAATGCTATACTCTCTAACAACATCATCTCTATGTAATAAATGGTGATATGCTGTTAGTCAATTACACGCGTAGAATATTAAGTTTTCTCGACTCTTTATGCAGCGAAAGCAGTGGCATTCACACACAAGTCATGTAACAATTATGGTTTAAGGTTGGTGATTTGCGTGCAGGGAGATGGTTCCAATGAATGAACAAGAAGCCGAAAAAAACGTTTTCAATTTCTTAAGCTTGGTTTGATTTTTAAGAACATGTACGGTTATACGTTGAAGGTTTGACACAATTAGGAAACAAATTGAATTGGTATATTGTATAAAATGCATGCACCAGGCATTGGATAATAGATCAAAGTAATGGACTTAACAACGATTAAAGTCTATATATTCGATGTTATTGATGCGGTAAAAATTAAAGTTATATATTTATGTTATATCGATCACAATGCATACTATGTAGGTTGCCAACCCGGAAGATAAATTAAACAAAGCCTGTTGCACGTTCGTCAAGTTCATACGACATGTTTATAAAATGAATTTGCCTGTTATTCTTGCCACTCATCCCTAAGCACTTACTCTTTACGTTTGTAAAATGTGTTTACCCGACCCTGAAAAAGAAATTACAAACTGGGTAAGGCGTGCAACATTATGTCTCCGAGTCGGTTCTTCCAAAATCTGATGTTAAACGCATGTTAAGAAATAACGTCTTAGTTTAAATATGTATTAACCATGACATGCATTAGGGTTTTAAATAAAAACCCGGTTCAAATCCCTAATAATGGTTTAAAAATATCATACCGTTCGATCGAGTGTAGTTTCTTACTTAGGAAAGAGTGGACATCTTATAGGTAAGGTACATGTAGTTCAGTAAACGCGGATTTGGACGGCAACCAGTTATTTATTAGCAGAAAAGTGCCGATTGCAAAACGAAGTTCGATTTTTCAATATGTTTCACTTAATGTTTTCTTTTAAATATTGCAATACGCTTGAACGCGTTTGATACTTAAATAAGGTCAATCGTTGATACAAAATATACACCTAGTGGTTTTTGCTTGGATAATGTATTAATGGGCGAATCGATCAATTAATATTCCTAGCTCTTTCAGTAAAATTATGTAATAGTCTTGCTGAGTAGTTTGCCATGTACTTCATGTTATCAGTATGTATCTTTTAAATAAGTATGACCTTTAAATGTTTGTCTTTGCAATATAACAGAGAAGCTCATTACCTTGCTTTCTCGATACGACGTGTTGCCTTCACGATAAGATGTGTTGCTTTCTCAATACGACTTGCTACTTTCTAGATACAACTTCTACCTTGTTTGATACGACGTGTTGCTTTCTCGATACAACGTTTTGCTTTCTCAGTACCACGTTTTGCTTTATCGTTACGACGTGTTGCTTTCTCGAAACGACGTGTTGCTTTCTCGATACGACGTGATCCTGACAAATAAATTGAATACAATATAAGGTTTTGGACAGCAATTCAATATTATAACTTAAAGTAAGTTTGCTCTTAGCATATTTACTTTATTAGTGAGATGTGTTTTGTTTATTCTTATAAATTATTAATTACAGTAAATAATTGATAATTATTTATTATGTAAACGTATGTACGGAGTATCACCAATATTGTGCACAGAAAATATAGAGATGTTTGGAAAATGTTTAAACATTATTATATGTAAATCACTTTTGGCAAAAAGCATTAACATCACAACTTGCTCGCCTTAGAATCACGAAAAAAAATACATTAAATGATTTTAAACCGTTAATCCAGTGAAATCTACAAGCGATTGTTGGCAAAAGTCTCGAATATATGTCGAAATGATATGAGAGCGTATACTTGTATTATTATACAACCACTTTTTGATACCGATACCGCACAAATGTTCCCATCAATATAAGATCCTTTTTCAATTTAGTTCATATTTTAATAACACAATATCCGTCAGATAAAATAAGGTTTAACATATGTTGGTAATGCACTTGTGTATTTGTCAACACTGGATCGTTTTCTTATTATGATGGTAAAACCACTAACATGTTAGTGTTGCGAACAAGGTATCCATATCCGTGATTGGTATAAGGTAACATAATCGTAAACAAGTCGTTCATTAACACATTGTAAATAGCAATTTCTATTGAAGTCATTAGCCACTTAAATTTATCCCAAAGTTGCGAGCATTGTCTTATGCATTAATTTACCGATAAAAAAAACGATAAACAATGCGAACTCTAAAATAGCAATAGCTACTGTTGTCTTGAATTCGTCGGCAACTTGGCATGTTTCCGAAAGTTGCGAGCATTTCCGTATTTGATATGGATTGATTTTTGGTCGATAAAAAGCGATAAAACATAACTCATTTAATCTTAATAAGCGAACAATTCTACATGTAGTGTTGCCATTCAAAATTGTTCTTTGTAATGATGTTGCGAGTCTTTTCTTATATTCTGGTAGCTTGATGGCTTGGTCTGGGTGAATTAATGTTATTGTACGTAAATGTACTTCACTGTTTTAAAACCATCCCTAATTATCATACATTAACGCTTCGAAATCGTTTTTGAAATATTTCTCATACGGATATTTACAGTTGTAAAGTCGTTTGAACATGTTTAAGAAGTCGCTGCGTACGTCACGTTAAACTAAGTTTAACTTGTAAGGTAGATGATGTACTGTAAGGTAGTTTGTGTTTACTTTTTATGTTCTCTGAGGATTTTTCCGATTGCACATGTAATCGCGTGTGCGCCTTATGACACCTTGTAATTTAGTCTTTTAAGCAAGTCCATATTCTAACCATTTTGTTAAATTATACAACACAAATAATTATTGATTCGAGAGTTGAATTAATCCGCTAGCGAACTCGTTGCATCAGGTATCACCTAAGTTAGTTTAGAATTGCATGATGCATGACAAAGTTTTAGCACGGGAAAATTGCCTTTTAACGCACAATTAAACATGTAAGTTGTTTGCTTAATTGTGAGGCAGGGCGACGATCGTGTAAGGTGACATGCCGTCGTATGCCTAACCCTAACCTTAAACCTAGGTTTGTGGCAAACTAGTTTATTAGTTTATTCAAGTCTTATCCAATACATGTGTTTTACAGCATATATAATACAAGTATTCAATGCATAAACTATAACAACTTGTATCGGCCAATCTAAAGAACATTTACAGGAGACTATTATACACAAATAACCAGTGAAATTAGTCTTTCTACTTACATATCATAAAATGCAGATTACCATTGTTAACCTTAACTTAAGAACCGCTCTAAAAGGAAAGGACCGTATAAACTGAATTGTGTTAAAACCCTTGCATTGTCGCGCACATTTTTTAAAGACATATATCACCCATAATCAGATTTCGAGAAAACTGGTTAACACTTATTATCTACACAGAAAAAAAACATTATAATAATTAAAACAAAGTATAGTATCCATATATATATACAATAAAAGTGCACCATGATTTGAAAATATACGATGATCATTAAGACCGGTACCGCTTGGGGGTGGGGGGCACGCACGACATTCACCTTAATAATATATGAAACTTGTAGCAAACGGGATCGATACACACCTTCTACGTTTTATTATGTTTCTCTGCGTGGGCATCTGTTCTTCAAATTGCACAAAACAGATCCACGAAGTGCAAGATTACTTATGGTATGCACATGATCACCAACTTCAAGCTTGATGGCATACGTTCACACAAGATAATCACAGTATGTTGGCAAAACGTTTTCAGAAACACTTTTTATTCTGCATATATAATTATATTATATTCCGTGCTTCCGATGACAATATCGTATAGCCTCGTACGGTCTATGTTGCCCGGCAAATGATTATGCGACATTTCTTAAAACGCAAATGATATAGACTTTTTTGTTTATAGATGCCTTAAAGCCCCATTTCTACTCAAAGTCAACGAAACTTTCGTATCATATTTCGTAAAATAAATTTAAACAATTTAAAATCAGTGTTCCTTATGGCGATTGCCGAAATGTAAACGCCAGATGTGGTTTGGTAAAATAGATGTTTGTAGATAGGAAATGCTAGTTTTTATTATTGTTTTGTATATAAAATTGCATTTTAATTTCCCGAACCGATATATATTCACACGACACAATTCTAACATGGTACCAATTTAATGTTTTTTTCGTATAAATAGATATATTCGCGGGATTAAACTGGAATTGATTGTGTCACAAATAAATAAAAACGAGCAGATTTTACAAAAATCTATGTAAATATACCACATCTAGCATTGAAAGCTTGACTTATTATATCAGGAACAGTGATTGTTTAGGTGTATTTATTTTGCGAAATACTTAACGAATTTTTCGTTGATTTTATAGCGCCCCAGGAAACCCGAAACCTGGTGAGCAGCGTAATACCAATCGAGCAGCGCTGTGTATTTTCGCATGAACTTACATAGGGTATGAAAATTGGAAAAATTTAAAATTTATTTTCAACGTCTAATTTGAAACAACTGTGAATCAACATTGACAACGAAGGTATTGGCCTACATATAGAAACAATCCTGACAAATGTTCTTAACAAATGAGCGAAATGTGGCTCCCTGAAGTAGAATAACGGGAAAAATGAGCCATGTTCAGGCATTTAGTGGAGAAACACTGCTTTAATTTGCAATAATTAAAGGATCTATACAAACTTACACATGTCTGCCATAATCTACCAGCAGGGTTTCCCCAGAAAACTATTTCTTGTAGAGGAATTTGCGTTGTTAATGACCATGTTAGGGAAGCATGGATACCAAATGTAGAAGACCAGGAAATCGTATGTGAGCAGCGACTTTATAATTCTTTTTCGTGACAAAAGAAAACACACTAATTTCCAACCATTTTGTTGCAATTTCTTTGCTTTGTAGAGACCTATTGCTATTGTAACAAGCAATATCTAATTGACCAACAATACATAATCTTTATATGTCAAATTGCCGTAGTTATCAACTCTTGTGATATATAGAGTGGAAACAGTATGAGTGTGGTCATTTCACGAGAAAGTAGTTACACACACTATTAAGTACAGTTGAACACACGAATGTAAACCACGAGCATTAGACCCACCCGCGAGCATCAAAGGTCTTTAAGCTTTATTCGTTTAACATTCGAAACATATAAACTCATTTAAGCCAGTAAAGTTCAAATATATAGAAGATTGATTCGATGATATATCGATTTTATTCGTTTGTCTACATAAAGCTTACCAATAATTACATAATTAAACATAATTAATATACATGAAATTTGATAACATACTATTCTAGTGATTTCCTGTTTCTAATTTTACATGTATTGATTCGAATATACATACGAGTTTTCGGCAGTAAGTATTCAATCATTGACATTTTAATTAAAACAAACCAGTTGTTATGTTGGCAAGTGACTATGAATATACCTGTTGTGATTGTAATAGAAACTACAAACAGAAGTGAGAAAAGGCGTGCAACTGCCATCTTTTCAGGTCTATTATGTGTAAATAGATATGAACATCAAGTTTTCCATCTTTTATTAGATATTGTTAAAGGATGTATATATCAAATTTTCCATAATTTCAAAAAAGAAAACAACCTGCGTATTCGTGTTATAATGTGGGAAAGGAAAAAAAATATACATATACATGTATTAAAAACTCATATTTGTAATATCATGTATTTTTTATAATTGTTTATGAAATATGTAATAAAAATCTCGTCATCGTTGGTATTACGTCCTTTTTTTCGAAAAACATATTTTGTGTCGAACCTGAAATAAAACGTTAAACAGCTTTAAAACAACTCAATTAGCTATTATGACTTTTTCAGTTCACTGCGATTTCTTATCAACATTTCTTATCGACACTTAACATATTCTATATACATTTAAATTTTATTACACAGTGATTTAAATGTTCATTAATCGAGGCGAACATTTTTATGTTTAAGTAAATTATATGCATATTACTATTGTGATAAGTATCGATTTACATATTATAAGTAAATCAATAGTGATCATCATGTTAATATTATTTCCAAAACGTTGTTTGCATAAGTATCGAAATTAACTTGTTATAAACAAGGCACAGGTATACAAAAACTCACTCGCCAGCAAGAAAATTATCTTTTCGCTTGACTAGGATATTAAACTATCACTGACTTGAATACTATCTGCCGATGTCTCCAATTTATGTATTATAAGCGAAACATGTCACAATACGATATCCCTTAAAGAGTTTGATAACAAATTACATGTAACATCTTTTAAAGGGGTCTTTTCACAGATGTCCATGTATTGAAGTTTGTTATTAAATGCTTTATATTGATGAATGTAAACATTGGATCTAAAAAGCCCAAGTACAAAATAAAGAATAAAATTTAAAAAACGAAAAATGTAACCCTCAACAGGGCTCGAACCACTGACCTCTGAAGTCCAGGAGTGAAAGTCTACCTTTAAGACAACTCGACCATGACTGCTCATACAATAAGTGATGTATTTTATGCTTTATATATGCAATCCTCGTAGTTTCACAAAACATAACGACAACACCATAATTCTGTTATAAAGTACATTATAACCTACCAGGATCAATCAAAATGGATTTTACTTTGTGGCAATTTTTATGAGATCAAAGTTTATATTGACCTGACTACATTGGAAACCTGGTAATAAAAAATACATATTTTGACAAGTCATGTGGTTCTATCTTATTCTTTTGTCAAAATGGTTAGAATGAAATTTAAACCTATATAAAATGTGGTTTGAATTCAAAGAAGTTGGAAGGAGAAAATAAAATAAAAACATGTAAAAGCATATTGTTTGAATTATATCGTTTTGTAAAAAGAATTGGACTTTTATTTTCAGTGAGTAGAATTTTTGTGTTTTGTGTGTGTGCATCTTCAAGCTGGTATAAGCAAGTCTGAAAGATCCACTTAGTCAAGTATGTTTATTAGTTTAATCGTTTAATTTAACGCGTGTTTGCTGTGTATTCTTTATGCTTAACCAAGTTATTTTCATTTGAGAATAACGCTATTTTGACAGACACTCCGCTTTCTACAGTTGAGGTCGATCGGTTTCTTTTAAGAAAGAAAAAAAGACGGCATGGGTCCGATATTTTATATTTTTCAGACAAATGCTCGTGCATGGAGAACACTGTCTGTCTAACATGGATTTCTATTGAAAATATACTTTCTTTGAACGAACAACTGGCGTAAATTGGAAAGAGTCGCCTTTTATTTGTCTATGTCGACGATACGTTACGCATATACAATCTCTTTAAAATGTATTTTATAAAAGGTATACGCATGTATCAATGAATTTCCAAACTCTTAATTTATGAAGAAACATGATATTTAGATTGACCATATAGGAAGTTGTATCGTTCTTAAGTGTGTCGAGTAATCTTATTATGCTGTAAATATTTCGTACAAAATGAACAAGAATGTCATCTTTGAATTTCGGAGGAAACAGCAACATATCACATTATATCGACAGCCATAAAATTGGTCATCAACACAATGCTGACATAATTACACTGTCTAAGTTAGTTAAGTAAAATTAAATTATAATCCGCAAAATGAATTCTCAAAAAGCACAGTGACGAATTGTAAGTGTTCTATTTTCATCTATTATATTAAAGTACGACGTGATATTACATGCTTACAGCATGGTTTTGTGCATGGTTAATTATATGGTATGCTTTAGCATGTTTAGACAGGCTTTTTATTCATCCATTGGAACGTTAATACAACCCATATGTTAAATGATAAGGACTTGCAATGTGTCAGTTTGTATCACGTATGCTCAATAAATTTAGTTACATCCGTCGGTGCATGGTCAAAGTCTAGAGCGCACAAGACATATTTAAGCAATACACGTTTATTATTTGACATGTTGGCACAGCGCACATGTATTGTATTCTTGACACAGGTCATCAAGCGTATGTGCTTAAAACTCGTGCTTATACATGTGAGAATTTAAGGCAACACTACATTAAAGTCATTTAATGGGTGGGTAATTAGAGTCCAGACAATACTGTTACATCAAAGTGTTGTAAGTTGACCTCTTAACTCCAAGTATAACCTTGGCTTTAGAGTAAGAAAGGCAATTCTTGCAAGTTCGTCCAATGTATGCTGATGTAGACAGTTCTTTCAAAATAAATGAAACGATGTACTGTACACATTAGCAAATATCAGATAGGTCACTTGAAAATTTATTTATACCTGCTTTATCACAATATGGTCTAACTTTGATGTATTCCCGGTATCATATGTTTTAATAAACACATGCGACGTATTGATTCTAATATATCAATTATTCAGTTGGTGGTAATACCATCATATATGAAGAATAAAACCCGCGACAATTATTATGTTGCAAACGTCTCGTTTTCGGCTTTAGTTTATTTGTTCATGCGATAACCCATACTGACAATAAGCCAAACCATTTAGGAACGA